>NC_074668.1:7833987-8026487 GCF_029448725.1 Salvelinus fontinalis | reverse complement strand
CTCTCTCTGTTCTCTATTCCTGTCTGGTCTCTCTCAGTTCTCTTCCTGTCTGTCTCTCTCTGTTCTCTATTCCTGTCTGGTCTCTCTCAGTTCTCTTCCTGTCTGGTCTCTCTCTCTTCCTGTCTGGTCTCTCTCTGTTCTCTCTTCCTGTCTGTCTCTCTCTGTTCTCTCTTCCTGTCTGTCTGTCTCTCTGTCTGTTCTCTCGCTTCCTGTCTGTCTCTCTCAGTTCTCTTCCTGTCTCTCTGTCTGTTCTCTCGCTTCCTGTCTGTCTCTCTCAGTTCTTTTCCTGTCTGTCTCTGTCTGGTCTCTCTCTCTTCCTGTCTGTCTCTCTCTGTTCTCTCTCTGTTCTCTCTCTCTCTGTCTGTTCTCTCTCTATTCCTGTCTGGTCTCTCTCTGTTCTCTCTCTCTTCCTGTCTGGTCTCTCTCTGTTCTCTCTTCCTGTCTGGTCTCTCTCTGTTCTCTCTCTCTTCCTGTCTGGTCTCTCTGTCATACGTAGTGTGATTTATTTCTGCTGTTCCACTACTGATCTGCACATCTCTCTCCTCAGTACAACAAATTTAAGTGCCGGATCCTGAATGAGAAGGTGACCACCCCGACCACTACTGTGTACAGGTGAGCTGCATCCCGACCCGGTCGTTATTGAATGTGTGTTTGGGCCGATCCAGGTTCCCTGTGTATTTATCCTGTCTGTGCTGACTAGGTGTGGTCCGCTGATTGACCTGTGCCGAGGACCCCATGTCCGACACACTGGAAAGATTAAGGCCCTGAAGATCCACAAGGTAAACCCTCAGTCACACTTCTGCTTTTGTCTACGCTATGTTTTGAAACTTATATTTAGTTTCTTTTGAAGGATCTTTATTTAAATTCTCTTGATGGTTCTCTGAAGTCGTCCCAGTTTTAAAATGTCCGACCACTCTAAGGTTTCCTTGACCACGTTTACACTCCAACATCCCGGTATTATTCTATCTTGAAGTTGTCTCATATAAACATCATATCCCGTTTTACAGTAACCTGAATCAGCTCCTTTCCCAGTTATGAGAGAGGTGAATAAGATGCCTGGGATATGCTGATGTTAGACTGGATACGTTGACCTGTCTTATCCCATTTCCTGTTTGTTGTGGTCTCCCAGGCTCAGTCCTTTTGAAGTTCAGGTTTCCTCCAGCCATATTTAACCTGCATGGTTTCCCTGGTCGCAGTGGGAGGGGAACACCATGTCATCAAGTTTACTGTGTTTCCTCCAGCCATATTTAACCTGCATGGTTTCCCTGGTCGCAGTGGGAGGGGAACACCATGTCATCAAGTTTACTGTGTTTCCTCCAGCCATATTTAACCTGCATGGCTTCCCTGGTCGCAGTGGGAGGGGAACACCATGTCATCAAGTTTACTGTGTTTCCTCCAGCCATATTTAACCTGCATGGTTTCCCTGGTCGCAGTGGGAGGGGAACACCATGTCATCAAGTTTACTGTGTTTCCTCCAGCCATATTTAACCTGCATGGCTTCCCTGGTCGCAGTGGGAGGGGAACACCATGTCATCAAGTTTACTGTGTTTCCTCCAGCCATATTTAACCTGCATGGTTTCCCTGGTCGCAGTGGGAGGGGAACGCCATGTCATCAAGTTCACTGTGTTTCCTCCAGCCATATTTAACCTGCATGGCTTCCCTGGTCGCAGTGGGAGGGGAACACCATGTCATCAAGTTTACTGTGTTTCCTCCAGCCATATTTAACCTGCATGGTTTCCCTGGTCGCAGTGGGAGGGGAACGCCATGTCATCAAGTTTACTGTGTTTCCTCCAGCCATATTTAACCTGCATGGTTTCCCTGGTCGCAGTGGGAGGGGAACGCCATGTCATCAAGTTCACTGTGTTTCCTCCAGCCATATTTAACCTGCATGGCTTCCCTGGTCGCAGTGGGAGGGGAACACCATGTCATCAAGTTTACTGTGTTTCCTCCAGCCATATTTAACCTGCATGGTTTCCCTGGTCGCAGTGGGAGGGGAACACCATGTCATCAAGTTTACTGTGTTTCCTCCAGCCATATTTAACCTGCATGGCTTCCCTGGTCGCAGTGGGAGGGGAACACCATGTCATCAAGTTTACTGTGTTTCCTCCAGCCATATTTAACCTGCATGGTTTCCCTGGTCGCAGTGGGAGGGGAACACCATGTCATCAAGTTTACTGTGTTTCCTCCAGCCATATTTAACCTGCATGGTTTCCCTGGTCGCAGTGGGAGGGGAACGCCATGTCATCAAGTTCACTGTGTTTCCTCCAGCCATATTTAACCTGCATGGTTTCCCTGGTCGCAGTGGGAGGGGAACACCATGTCATCAAGTTTACTGTGTTTCCTCCAGCCATATTTAACCTGCATGGCTTCCCTGGTCGCAGTGGGAGGGGAACACCATGTCATCAAGTTTACTGTGTTTCCTCCAGCCATATTTAACCTGCATGGTTTCCCTGGTCGCAGTGGGAGGGGAACGCCATGTCATCAAGTTCACTGTGTTTCCTCCAGCCATATTTAACCTGCATGGCTTCCCTGGTCGCAGTGGGAGGGGAACACCATGTCATCAAGTTTACTGTGTTTCCTCCAGCCATATTTAACCTGCATGGTTTCCCTGGTCGCAGTGGGAGGGGAACACCATGTCATCAAGTTTACTGTGTTTCCTCCAGCCATATTTAACCTGCATGGCTTCCCTGGTCGCAGTGGGAGGGGAACACCATGTCATCAAGTTTACTGTGTTTCCTCCAGCCATATTTAACCTGCATGGTTTCCCTGGTCGCAGTGGGAGGGGAACACCATGTCATCAAGTTTACTGTGTTTCCTCCAGCCATATTTAACCTGCATGGTTTCCCTGGTCGCAGTGGGAGGGGAACGCCATGTCATCAAGTTCACTGTGTTTCCTCCAGCCATATTTAACCTGCATGGCTTCCCTGGTCGCAGTGGGAGGGGAACACCATGTCATCAAGTTTACTGTGTTTCCTCCAGCCATATTTAACCTGCATGGTTTCCCTGGTCGCAGTGGGAGGGGAACACCATGTCATCAAGTTTACTGTGTTTCCTCCAGCCATATTTAACCTGCATGGTTTCCCTGGTCGCAGTGGGAGGGGAACACCATGTCATCAAGTTTACTGTGTTTCCTCCAGCCATATTTAACCTGCATGGTTTCCCTGGTCGCAGTGGGAGGGGAACGCCATGTCATCAAGTTCACTGTGTTTCCTCCAGCCATATTTAACCTGCATGGCTTCCCTGGTCGCAGTGGGAGGGGAACACCATGTCATCAAGTTTACTGTGTTTCCTCCAGCCATATTTAACCTGCATGGCTTCCCTGGTCGCAGTGGGAGGGGAACACCATGTCATCAAGTTTACTGTGTTTCCTCCAGCCATATTTAACCTGCATGGTTTCCCTGGTCGCAGTGGGAGGGGAACACCATGTCATCAAGTTTACTGTGTTTCCTCCAGCCATATTTAACCTGCATGGTTTCCCTGGTCGCAGTGGGAGGGGAACACCATGTCATCAAGTTCACTGTGTTTCCTCCAGCCATATTTAACCTGCATGGCTTCCCTGGTCGCAGTGGGAGGGGAACACCATGTCATCAAGTTTACTGTGTTTCCTCCAGCCATATTTAACCTGCATGGTTTCCCTGGTCGCAGTGGGAGGGGAACACCATGTCATCAAGTTTACTGTGTTTCCTCCAGCCATATTTAACCTGCATGGCTTCCCTGGTCGCAGTGGGAGGGGAACGCCATGTCATCAAGTTCACTGTGTTT
Source organism: Salvelinus fontinalis (assembly GCF_029448725.1). Lineage (NCBI taxonomy): Eukaryota > Metazoa > Chordata > Actinopteri > Salmoniformes > Salmonidae > Salvelinus > Salvelinus fontinalis. Next base: position 8,022,725 of record NC_074668.1, on the reverse strand, counting down.
CCTCCAGCCATATTTAACCTGCATGGCTTCCCTGGTCACAGTGGGAGGGGAACACCATGTCATCAAGTTCACTGCGTTTCCACCGCCATTTCTCCCAGAATTCATTTAAAGATCCCTTAATGTTAAACTAATATCCTGTTTCCATCACAGCTGTCAATTTATTTTTTATTTATTCGATAGAAACGTGGTTAGTATTTCACTTTCAAAATATTAATCCGAGATAAACTGAAATACTATCAGAAACATGTTGGACTGTTTTTACTGCGTTTAAGTTCCAGCCATTTGTCCTCATAACCACCTCTACCTACTGGGAGGACAAGGCTGACATCTCTCTAGTATGCTACTCTCTTCTCCTGTCTCTATCCTCCAGAACTCCTCTACCTACTGGGAGGACAAGGCTGACATCTCTCTAGTATGCTACTCTCTTCTCCTGTCTCTAACCTCCAGAACTCCTCTACCTACTGGGAGGACAAGGCAGACATCTCTCTAGTATGCTACTCTCCTGTCTCTATCCTCCAGAACTCCTCTACCTACTGGGAGGACAAGGCTGACATCTCTCTAGTATGCTACTCTCTTCTCCTGTCTCTAACCTCCAGAACTCCTCTACCTACTGGGAGGACAAGGCAGACATCTCTCTAGTATGCTACTCTCCTGTCTCTATCCTCCAGAACTCCTCTACCTACTGGGAGGACAAGGCTGACATCTCTCTAGTATGCTACTCTCTTCTCCTGTCTCTATCCTCCAGAACTCCTCTACCTACTGGGAGGACAAGGCTGACATCTCTCTAGTATGCTACTCTCCTGTTTCTATCCTCCAGAACTCCTCTACCTACTGGGAGGACAAGGCTGACATCTCTCTAGTATGCTACTCTCCTGTCTCTATCCTCCAGAACTCCTCTACCTACTGGGAGGACAAGGCTGACATCTCTCTAGTATGCTACTCTCCTGTCTCTATCCTCCAGAACTCCTCTACCTACTGGGAGGACAAGGCTGACATCTCTCTAGTATGCTACTCTCTTCTCCTGTCTCTAACCTCCAGAACTCCTCTACCTACTGGGAGGACAAGGCTGACATCTCTCTAGTATGCTACTCTCCTGTCTCTAACCTCCAGAACTCCTCTACCTACTGGGAGGACAAGGCTGACATCTCTCTAGTATGCTACTCTCCTGTCTCTATCCTCCAGAACTCCTCTACCTACTGGGAGGACAAGGCTGACATCTCTCTAGTATGCTACTCTCCTGTTTCTATCCTCCAGAACTCCTCTACCTACTGGGAGGACAAGGCTGACATCTCTCTAGTATGCTACTCTCCTGTTTCTATCCTCCAGAACTCCTCTACCTACTGGGAGGACAAGGCTGACATCTCTCTAGTATGCTACTCTCCTGTTTCTATCCTCCAGAACTCCTCTACCTACTGGGAGGACAAGGCTGACATCTCTCTAGTATGCTACTCTCCTGTTTCTATCCTCCAGAACTCCTCTACCTACTGGGAGGACAAGGCTGACATCTCTCTAGTATGCTACTCTCCTGTCTCTATCCTCCAGAACTCCTCTACCTACTGGGAGGACAAGGCTGACATCTCTCTAGTATGCTACTCTCCTGTTTCTATCCTCCAGAACTCCTCTACCTACTGGGAGGACAAGGCTGACATCTCTCTAGTATGCTACTCTCCTGTCTCTATCCTCCAGAACTCCTCTACCTACTGGGAGGACAAGGCTGACATCTCTCTAGTATGCTACTCTCCTGTTTCTATCCTCCAGAACTCCTCTACCTACTGGGAGGACAAGGCTGACATCTCTCTAGTATGCTACTCTCCTGTCTCTATCCTCCAGAACTCCTCTACCTACTGGGAGGACAAGGCTGACATCTCTCTAGTATGCTACTCTCCTGTTTCTATCCTCCAGAACTCCTCTACCTACTGGGAGGACAAGGCTGACATCTCTCTAGTATGCTACTCTCCTGTCTCTATCCTCCAGAACTCCTCTACCTACTGGGAGGACAAGGCTGACATCTCTCTAGTATGCTACTCTCTTCTCCTGTCTCTATCCTCCAGAACTCCTCTACCTACTGGGAGGACAAGGCTGACATCTCTCTAGTATGCTACTCTCTCCTCCTGTCTCTATCCTCCAGAACTCCTCTACCTACTGGGAGGACAAGGCTGACATCTCTCTAGTATGCTACTCTCTTCTCCTGTCTCTATCCTCCAGAACTCCTCTACCTACTGGGAGGACAAGGCTGACATCTCTCTAGTATGCTACTCTCCTGTTTCTATCCTCCAGAACTCCTCTACCTACTGGGAGGACAAGGCTGACATCTCTCTAGTATGCTACTCTCCTGTTTCTATCCTCCAGAACTCCTCTACCTACTGGGAGGACAAGGCTGACATCTCTCTAGTATGCTACTCTCCTGTCTCTATCCTCCAGAACTCCTCTACCTACTGGGAGGACAAGGCTGACATCTCTCTAGTATGCTACTCTCTTCTCCTGTCTCTATCCTCCAGAACTCCTCTACCTACTGGGAGGACAAGGCTGACATCTCTCTAGTATGCTACTCTCCTGTTTCTATCCTCCAGAACTCCTCTACCTACTGGGAGGACAAGGCTGACATCTCTCTAGTATGCTACTCTCTTCTCCTGTCTCTATCCTCCAGAACTCCTCTACCTACTGGGAGGACAAGGCTGACATCTCTCTAGTATGCTACTCTCCTGTCTCTATCCTCCAGAACTCCTCTACCTACTGGGAGGACAAGGCTGACATCTCTCTAGTATGCTACTCTCTTCTCCTGTCTCTATCCTCCAGAACTCCTCTACCTACTGGGAGGACAAGGCTGACATCTCTCTAGTATGCTACTCTCTTCTCCTGTCTCTATCCTCCAGAACTCCTCTACCTACTGGGAGGACAAGGCTGACATCTCTCTAGTATGCTACTCTCCTGTCTCTATCCTCCAGAACTCCTCTACCTACTGGGAGGACAAGGCTGACATCTCTCTAGTATGCTACTCTCCTGTTTCTATCCTCCAGAACTCCTCTACCTACTGGGAGGACAAGGCTGACATCTCTCTAGTATGCTACTCTCTTCTCCTGTTTCTATCCTCCAGAACTCCTCTACCTACTGGGAGGACAAGGCTGACATCTCTCTAGTATGCTACTCTCCTGTCTCTATCCTCCAGAACTCCTCTACCTACTGGGAGGACAAGGCTGACATCTCTCTAGTATGCTACTCTCCTGTTTCTATCCTCCAGAACTCCTCTACCTACTGGGAGGACAAGGCTGACATCTCTCTAGTATGCTACTCTCCTGTTTCTATCCTCCAGAACTCCTCTACCTACTGGGAGGACAAGGCTGACATCTCTCTAGTATGCTACTCTCCTGTTTCTATCCTCCAGAACTCCTCTACCTACTGGGAGGACAAGGCTGACATCTCTCTAGTATGCTACTCTCCTGTTTCTATCCTCCAGAACTCCTCTACCTACTGGGAGGACAAGGCTGACATCTCTCTAGTATGCTACTCTCCTGTTTCTATCCTCCAGAACTCCTCTACCTACTGGGAGGACAAGGCTGACATCTCTCTAGTATGCTACTCTCCTGTTTCTATCCTCCAGAACTCCTCTACCTACTGGGAGGACAAGGCTGACATCTCTCTAGGATGCTACTCTCCTGTCTCTAACCTCCAGAACTCCTCTACCTACTGGGAGGACAAGGCTGACATCTCTCTAGTATGCTACTCTCCTGTCTCTATCCTCCAGAACTCCTCTACCTACTGGGAGGACAAGGCTGACATCTCTCTAGTATGCTACTCTCTTCTCCTGTCTCTATCCTCCAGAACTCCTCTACCTACTGGGAGTACAAGGCTGACTTCTCTCTAGTATGCTACTTTCCTGTCTCTATCCTCCAGAACTCCTCTACCTACTGGGAGGACAAGGCTGACATCTCTCTAGTATGCTACTCTCCTGTTTCTATCCTCCAGAACTCCTCTACCTACTGGGAGGACAAGGCTGACATCTCTCTAGTATGCTACTCTCTTCTCCTGTCTCTAACCTCCAGAACTCCTCTACCTACTGGGAGGACAAGGCTGACATCTCTCTAGTATGCTACTCTCCTGTTTCTATCCTCCAGAACTCCTCTACCTACTGGGAGGACAAGGCTGACATCTCTCTAGTATGCTACTCTCCTGTTTCTATCCTCCAGAACTCCTCTACCTACTGGGAGGACAAGGCTGACATCTCTCTAGTATGCTACTCTCCTGTTTCTATCCTCCAGAACTCCTCTACCTACTGGGAGGACAAGGCTGACATCTCTCTAGTATGCTACTCTCCTGTCTCTATCCTCCAGAACTCCTCTACCTACTGGGAGGACAAGGCTGACATCTCTCTAGTATGCTACTCTCTTCTCCTGTCTCTATCCTCCAGAACTCCTCTACCTACTGGGAGGACAAGGCTGACATCTCTCTAGTATGCTACTCTCCTGTCTCTATCCTCCAGAACTCCTCTACCTACTGGGAGGACAAGGCTGACATCTCTCTAGTATGCTACTCTCTTCTCCCTAACCTCCAGAACTCCTCTACCTACTGGGAGGTCAAGGCTGACATCTCTCTAGTATGCTACTCTCTTCTCCCTAACCTCCAGAACTCCTCTACCTACTGGGAGGTCAAGGCTGACATCTCTCTAGTATGCTACTCTCCTGTCTCTAACCTCCAGAACTCCTCTACCTACTGGGAGGACAAGGCTGACATCTCTCTAGGATGCTACTCTCCTGTCTCTAACCTCCAGAACTCCTCTACCTACTGGGAGGACAAGGCTGACATCTCTCTAGTATGCTACTCTCCTGTTTCTATCCTCCAGAACTCCTCTACCTACTGGGAGGACAAGGCTGACATCTCTCTAGTATGCTACTCTCCTGTTTCTATCCTCCAGAACTCCTCTACCTACTGGGAGGACAAGGCTGACATCTCTCTAGTATGCTACTCTCCTGTTTCTATCCTCCAGAACTCCTCTACCTACTGGGAGGACAAGGCTGACATCTCTCTAGTATGCTACTCTCTTCTCCTGTCTCTATCCTCCAGAACTCCTCTACCTACTGGGAGGACAAGGCTGACATCTCTCTAGTATGCTACTCTCTTCTCCTGTCTCTATCCTCCAGAACTCCTCTACCTACTGGGAGGACAAGGCTGACATCTCTCTAGTATGCTACTCTCCTGTCTCTATCCTCCAGAACTCCTCTACCTACTGGGAGGACAAGGCTGACATCTCTCTAGTATGCTACTCTCTTCTCCTGTCTCTATCCTCCAGAACTCCTCTACCTACTGGGAGGACAAGGCTGACATCTCTCTAGTATGCTACTCTCCTGTTTCTAACCTCCAGAACTCCTCTACCTACTGGGAGGACAAGGCTGACATCTCTCTAGTATGCTACTCTCCTGTTTCTATCCTCCAGAACTCCTCTACCTACTGGGAGGACAAGGCTGACATCTCTCTAGTATGCTACTCTCTTCTCCTGTCTCTATCCTCCAGAACTCCTCTACCTACTGGGAGGACAAGGCTGACATCTCTCTAGTATGCTACTCTCCTGTTTCTATCCTCCAGAACTCCTCTACCTACTGGGAGGACAAGGCTGACATCTCTCTAGTATGCTACTCTCCTGTTTCTATCCTCCAGAACTCCTCTACCTACTGGGAGGACAAGGCTGACATCTCTCTAGGATGCTACTCTCCTGTCTCTAACCTCCAGAACTCCTCTACCTACTGGGAGGACAAGGCTGACATCTCTCTAGTATGCTACTCTCCTGTCTCTATCCTCCAGAACTCCTCTACCTACTGGGAGGACAAGGCTGACATCTCTCTAGTATGCTACTCTCTTCTCCTGTCTCTATCCTCCAGAACTCCTCTACCTACTGGGAGGGCAAGGCTGACATCTCTCTAGTATGCTACTCTCCTGTTTCTATCCTCCAGAACTCCTCTACCTACTGGGAGGTCAAGGCTGACATCTCTCTAGTATGCTACTCTCTTCTCCTGTTTCTATCCTCCAGAACTCCTCTACCTACTGGGAGGACAAGGCTGACATCTCTCTAGTATGCTACTCTCTTCTCCTGTTTCTATCCTCCAGAACTCCTCTACCTACTGGGAGTACAAGGCTGACTTCTCTCTAGTATGCTACTTTCCTGTCTCTATCCTCCAGAACTCCTCTACCTACTGGGAGGACAAGGCTGACATCTCTCTAGTATGCTACTCTCTTCTCCTGTCTCTAACCTCCAGAACTCCTCTACCTACTGGGAGGACAAGGCTGACATCTCTCTAGTATGCTACTCTCCTGTTTCTATCCTCCAGAACTCCTCTACCTACTGGGAGGACAAGGCTGACATCTCTCTAGTATGCTACTCTCTTCTCCTGTCTCTAACCTCCAGAACTCCTCTACCTACTGGGAGGACAAGGCTGACATCTCTCTAGTATGCTACTCTCTTCTCCTGTCTCTAACCTCCAGAACTCCTCTACCTACTGGGAGGACAAGGCTGACATCTCTCTAGTATGCTACTCTCTTCTCCTGTCTCTAACCTCCAGAACTCCTCTACCTACTGGGAGGACAAGGCTGACATCTCTCTAGTATGCTACTCTCTTCTCCTGTCTCTAACCTCCAGAACTCCTCTACCTACTGGGAGGACAAGGCTGACATCTCTCTAGTATGCTACTCTCTTCTCCTGTCTCTATCCTCCAGAACTCCTCTACCTACTGGGAGGACAAGGCTGACATCTCTCTAGTATGCTACTCTCCTGTTTCTATCCTCCAGAACTCCTCTACCTACTGGGAGGACAAGGCTGACATCTCTCTAGTATGCTACTCTCCTGTTTCTATCCTCCAGAACTCCTCTACCTACTGGGAGGACAAGGCTGACATCTCTCTAGTATGCTACTCTCCTGTTTCTATCCTCCAGAACTCCTCTACCTACTGGGAGGACAAGGCTGACATCTCTCTAGTATGCTACTCTCTTCTCCTGTCTCTATCCTCCAGAACTCCTCTACCTACTGGGAGGACAAGGCTGACATCTCTCTAGTATGCTACTCTCCTGTTTCTATCCTCCAGAACTCCTCTACCTACTGGGAGGACAAGGCTGACATCTCTCTAGTATGCTACTCTCTTCTCCTGTCTCTATCCTCCAGAACTCCTCTACCTACTGGGAGGACAAGGCTGACATCTCTCTAGTATGCTACTCTCTTCTCCTGTCTCTATCCTCCAGAACTCCTCTACCTACTGGGAGGACAAGGCTGACATCTCTCTAGTATGCTACTCTCTTCTCCTGTTTCTATCCTCCAGAACTCCTCTACCTACTGGGAGGACAAGGCTGACATCTCTCTAGTATGCTACTCTCCTGTCTCTATCCTCCAGAACTCCTCTACCTACTGGGAGGACAAGGCTGACATCTCTCTAGTATGCTACTCTCCTGTTTCTATCCTCCAGAACTCCTCTACCTACTGGGAGGACAAGGCTGACATCTCTCTAGTATGCTACTCTCCTGTTTCTATCCTCCAGAACTCCTCTACCTACTGGGAGGACAAGGCTGACATCTCTCTAGTATGCTACTCTCTTCTCCTGTCTCTATCCTCCAGAACTCCTCTACCTACTGGGAGGACAAGGCTGACATCTCTCTAGTATGCTACTCTCCTGTTTCTATCCTCCAGAACTCCTCTACCTACTGGGAGGACAAGGCTGACATCTCTCTAGTATGCTACTCTCTTCTCCTGTCTCTATCCTCCAGAACTCCTCTACCTACTGGGAGGACAAGGCTGACATCTCTCTAGTATGCTACTCTCTTCTCCTGTCTCTATCCTCCAGAACTCCTCTACCTACTGGGAGGACAAGGCTGACATCTCTCTAGTATGCTACTCTCTTCTCCTGTTTCTATCCTCCAGAACTCCTCTACCTACTGGGAGGACAAGGCTGACATCTCTCTAGTATGCTACTCTCCTGTCTCTATCCTCCAGAACTCCTCTACCTACTGGGAGGACAAGGCTGACATCTCTCTAGTATGCTACTCTCCTGTCTCTATCCTCCAGAACTCCTCTACCTACTGGGAGGACAAGGCTGACATCTCTCTAGTATGCTACTCTCCTGTTTCTATCCTCCAGAACTCCTCTACCTACTGGGAGGACAAGGCTGACATCTCTCTAGTATGCTACTCTCCTGTTTCTATCCTCCAGAACTCCTCTACCTACTGGGAGGACAAGGCTGACATCTCTCTAGTATGCTACTCTCCTGTTTCTATCCTCCAGAACTCCTCTACCTACTGGGAGGACAAGGCTGACATCTCTCTAGTATGCTACTCTCTTCTCCTGTCTCTAACCTCCAGAACTCCTCTACCTACTGGGAGGACAAGGCTGACATCTCTCTAGGATGCTACTCTCCTGTCTCTAACCTCCAGAACTCCTCTACCTACTGGGAGGACAAGGCTGACATCTCTCTAGTATGCTACTCTCCTGTCTCTATCCTCCAGAACTCCTCTACCTACTGGGAGGACAAGGCTGACATCTCTCTAGTATGCTACTCTCTTCTCCTGTTTCTATCCTCCAGAACTCCTCTACCTACTGGGAGGACAAGGCTGACATCTCTCTAGTATGCTACTCTCCTGTCTCTATCCTCCAGAACTCCTCTACCTACTGGGAGGACAAGGCTGACATCTCTCTAGTATGCTACTCTCCTGTTTCTATCCTCCAGAACTCCTCTACCTACTGGGAGGACAAGGCTGACATCTCTCTAGTATGCTACTCTCCTGTTTCTATCCTCCAGAACTCCTCTACCTACTGGGAGGACAAGGCTGACATCTCTCTAGTATGCTACTCTCTTCTCCTGTCTCTATCCTCCAGAACTCCTCTACCTACTGGGAGGACAAGGCTGACATCTCTCTAGTATGCTACTCTCCTGTTTCTATCCTCCAGAACTCCTCTACCTACTGGGAGGACAAGGCTGACATCTCTCTAGTATGCTACTCTCTTCTCCTGTCTCTATCCTCCAGAACTCCTCTACCTACTGGGAGGACAAGGCTGACATCTCTCTAGTATGCTACTCTCTTCTCCTGTCTCTATCCTCCAGAACTCCTCTACCTACTGGGAGGACAAGGCTGACATCTCTCTAGTATGCTACTCTCTTCTCCTGTTTCTATCCTCCAGAACTCCTCTACCTACTGGGAGGACAAGGCTGACATCTCTCTAGTATGCTACTCTCCTGTCTCTATCCTCCAGAACTCCTCTACCTACTGGGAGGACAAGGCTGACATCTCTCTAGTATGCTACTCTCCTGTCTCTATCCTCCAGAACTCCTCTACCTACTGGGAGGACAAGGCTGACATCTCTCTAGTATGCTACTCTCCTGTTTCTATCCTCCAGAACTCCTCTACCTACTGGGAGGACAAGGCTGACATCTCTCTAGTATGCTACTCTCCTGTTTCTATCCTCCAGAACTCCTCTACCTACTGGGAGGACAAGGCTGACATCTCTCTAGTATGCTACTCTCCTGTCTCTATCCTCCAGAACTCCTCTACCTACTGGGAGGACAAGGCTGACATCTCTCTAGTATGCTACTCTCTTCTCCTGTTTCTATCCTCCAGAACTCCTCTACCTACTGGGAGGACAAGGCTGACATCTCTCTAGTATGCTACTCTCTTCTCCTGTCTCTATCCTCCAGAACTCCTCTACCTACTGGGAGGACAAGGCTGACATCTCTCTAGTATGCTACTCTCTTCTCCTGTTTCTATCCTCCAGAACTCCTCTACCTACTGGGAGGACAAGGCTGACATCTCTCTAGTATGCTACTCTCCTGTCTCTATCCTCCAGAACTCCTCTACCTACTGGGAGGACAAGGCTGACATCTCTCTAGTATGCTACTCTCCTGTCTCTATCCTCCAGAACTCCTCTACCTACTGGGAGGACAAGGCTGACATCTCTCTAGTATGCTACTCTCCTGTTTCTATCCTCCAGAACTCCTCTACCTACTGGGAGGACAAGGCTGACATCTCTCTAGTATGCTACTCTCCTGTTTCTATCCTCCAGAACTCCTCTACCTACTGGGAGGACAAGGCTGACATCTCTCTAGTATGCTACTCTCCTGTTTCTATCCTCCAGAACTCCTCTACCTACTGGGAGGACAAGGCTGACATCTCTCTAGTATGCTACTCTCTTCTCCTGTCTCTAACCTCCAGAACTCCTCTACCTACTGGGAGGACAAGGCTGACATCTCTCTAGGATGCTACTCTCCTGTCTCTAACCTCCAGAACTCCTCTACCTACTGGGAGGACAAGGCTGACATCTCTCTAGTATGCTACTCTCCTGTCTCTATCCTCCAGAACTCCTCTACCTACTGGGAGGACAAGGCTGACATCTCTCTAGTATGCTACTCTCTTCTCCTGTTTCTATCCTCCAGAACTCCTCTACCTACTGGGAGGACAAGGCTGACATCTCTCTAGTATGCTACTCTCCTGTCTCTATCCTCCAGAACTCCTCTACCTACTGGGAGGACAAGGCTGACATCTCTCTAGTATGCTACTCTCCTGTTTCTATCCTCCAGAACTCCTCTACCTACTGGGAGGACAAGGCTGACATCTCTCTAGTATGCTACTCTCCTGTTTCTATCCTCCAGAACTCCTCTACCTACTGGGAGGACAAGGCTGACATCTCTCTAGTATGCTACTCTCTTCTCCTGTCTCTATCCTCCAGAACTCCTCTACCTACTGGGAGGACAAGGCTGACATCTCTCTAGTATGCTACTCTCCTGTTTCTATCCTCCAGAACTCCTCTACCTACTGGGAGGACAAGGCTGACATCTCTCTAGTATGCTACTCTCTTCTCCTGTCTCTATCCTCCAGAACTCCTCTACCTACTGGGAGGACAAGGCTGACATCTCTCTAGTATGCTACTCTCTTCTCCTGTCTCTATCCTCCAGAACTCCTCTACCTACTGGGAGGACAAGGCTGACATCTCTCTAGTATGCTACTCTCTTCTCCTGTTTCTATCCTCCAGAACTCCTCTACCTACTGGGAGGACAAGGCTGACATCTCTCTAGTATGCTACTCTCCTGTCTCTATCCTCCAGAACTCCTCTACCTACTGGGAGGACAAGGCTGACATCTCTCTAGTATGCTACTCTCCTGTCTCTATCCTCCAGAACTCCTCTACCTACTGGGAGGACAAGGCTGACATCTCTCTAGTATGCTACTCTCCTGTTTCTATCCTCCAGAACTCCTCTACCTACTGGGAGGACAAGGCTGACATCTCTCTAGTATGCTACTCTCCTGTTTCTATCCTCCAGAACTCCTCTACCTACTGGGAGGACAAGGCTGACATCTCTCTAGTATGCTACTCTCCTGTCTCTATCCTCCAGAACTCCTCTACCTACTGGGAGGACAAGGCTGACATCTCTCTAGTATGCTACTCTCTTCTCCTGTTTCTATCCTCCAGAACTCCTCTACCTACTGGGAGGACAAGGCTGACATCTCTCTAGTATGCTACTCTCCTGTCTCTATCCTCCAGAACTCCTCTACCTACTGGGAGGACAAGGCTGACATCTCTCTAGTATGCTACTCTCCTGTTTCTATCCTCCAGAACTCCTCTACCTACTGGGAGGACAAGGCTGACATCTCTCTAGTATGCTACTCTCCTGTTTCTATCCTCCAGAACTCCTCTACCTACTGGGAGGACAAGGCTGACATCTCTCTAGTATGCTACTCTCTTCTCCTGTCTCTATCCTCCAGAACTCCTCTACCTACTGGGAGGACAAGGCTGACATCTCTCTAGTATGCTACTCTCCTGTTTCTATCCTCCAGAACTCCTCTACCTACTGGGAGGACAAGGCTGACATCTCTCTAGTATGCTACTCTCTTCTCCTGTCTCTATCCTCCAGAACTCCTCTACCTACTGGGAGGACAAGGCTGACATCTCTCTAGTATGCTACTCTCTTCTCCTGTCTCTATCCTCCAGAACTCCTCTACCTACTGGGAGGACAAGGCTGACATCTCTCTAGTATGCTACTCTCTTCTCCTGTTTCTATCCTCCAGAACTCCTCTACCTACTGGGAGGACAAGGCTGACATCTCTCTAGTATGCTACTCTCCTGTCTCTATCCTCCAGAACTCCTCTACCTACTGGGAGGACAAGGCTGACATCTCTCTAGTATGCTACTCTCCTGTTTCTATCCTCCAGAACTCCTCTACCTACTGGGAGGACAAGGCTGACATCTCTCTAGTATGCTACTCTCCTGTTTCTATCCTCCAGAACTCCTCTACCTACTGGGAGGACAAGGCTGACATCTCTCTAGTATGCTACTCTCTTCTCCTGTCTCTATCCTCCAGAACTCCTCTACCTACTGGGAGGACAAGGCTGACATCTCTCTAGTATGCTACTCTCCTGTTTCTATCCTCCAGAACTCCTCTACCTACTGGGAGGACAAGGCTGACATCTCTCTAGTATGCTACTCTCTTCTCCTGTCTCTATCCTCCAGAACTCCTCTACCTACTGGGAGGACAAGGCTGACATCTCTCTAGTATGCTACTCTCTTCTCCTGTCTCTATCCTCCAGAACTCCTCTACCTACTGGGAGGACAAGGCTGACATCTCTCTAGTATGCTACTCTCTTCTCCTGTTTCTATCCTCCAGAACTCCTCTACCTACTGGGAGGACAAGGCTGACATCTCTCTAGTATGCTACTCTCCTGTCTCTATCCTCCAGAACTCCTCTACCTACTGGGAGGACAAGGCTGACATCTCTCTAGTATGCTACTCTCCTGTCTCTATCCTCCAGAACTCCTCTACCTACTGGGAGGACAAGGCTGACATCTCTCTAGTATGCTACTCTCCTGTTTCTATCCTCCAGAACTCCTCTACCTACTGGGAGGACAAGGCTGACATCTCTCTAGTATGCTACTCTCCTGTTTCTATCCTCCAGAACTCCTCTACCTACTGGGAGGACAAGGCTGACATCTCTCTAGTATGCTACTCTCCTGTCTCTATCCTCCAGAACTCCTCTACCTACTGGGAGGACAAGGCTGACATCTCTCTAGTATGCTACTCTCTTCTCCTGTTTCTATCCTCCAGAACTCCTCTACCTACTGGGAGGACAAGGCTGACATCTCTCTAGTATGCTACTCTCCTGTCTCTATCCTCCAGAACTCCTCTACCTACTGGGAGGACAAGGCTGACATCTCTCTAGTATGCTACTCTCCTGTTTCTATCCTCCAGAACTCCTCTACCTACTGGGAGGACAAGGCTGACATCTCTCTAGTATGCTACTCTCCTGTTTCTATCCTCCAGAACTCCTCTACCTACTGGGAGGACAAGGCTGACATCTCTCTAGTATGCTACTCTCTTCTCCTGTCTCTATCCTCCAGAACTCCTCTACCTACTGGGAGGACAAGGCTGACATCTCTCTAGTATGCTACTCTCCTGTTTCTATCCTCCAGAACTCCTCTACCTACTGGGAGGACAAGGCTGACATCTCTCTAGTATGCTACTCTCTTCTCCTGTCTCTATCCTCCAGAACTCCTCTACCTACTGGGAGGACAAGGCTGACATCTCTCTAGTATGCTACTCTCTTCTCCTGTCTCTATCCTCCAGAACTCCTCTACCTACTGGGAGGACAAGGCTGACATCTCTCTAGTATGCTACTCTCTTCTCCTGTTTCTATCCTCCAGAACTCCTCTACCTACTGGGAGGACAAGGCTGACATCTCTCTAGTATGCTACTCTCCTGTCTCTATCCTCCAGAACTCCTCTACCTACTGGGAGGACAAGGCTGACATCTCTCTAGTATGCTACTCTCCTGTCTCTATCCTCCAGAACTCCTCTACCTACTGGGAGGACAAGGCTGACATCTCTCTAGTATGCTACTCTCCTGTTTCTATCCTCCAGAACTCCTCTACCTACTGGGAGGACAAGGCTGACATCTCTCTAGTATGCTACTCTCCTGTTTCTATCCTCCAGAACTCCTCTACCTACTGGGAGGACAAGGCTGACATCTCTCTAGTATGCTACTCTCCTGTTTCTATCCTCCAGAACTCCTCTACCTACTGGGAGGACAAGGCTGACATCTCTCTAGTATGCTACTCTCTTCTCCTGTCTCTAACCTCCAGAACTCCTCTACCTACTGGGAGGACAAGGCTGACATCTCTCTAGGATGCTACTCTCCTGTCTCTAACCTCCAGAACTCCTCTACCTACTGGGAGGACAAGGCTGACATCTCTCTAGTATGCTACTCTCCTGTCTCTATCCTCCAGAACTCCTCTACCTACTGGGAGGACAAGGCTGACATCTCTCTAGTATGCTACTCTCTTCTCCTGTCTCTATCCTCCAGAACTCCTCTACCTACTGGGAGTACAAGGCTGACTTCTCTCTAGTATGCTACTCTCCTGTCTCTATCCTCCAGAACTCCTCTACCTACTGGGAGTACAAGGCTGACATCTCTCTAGTATGCTACTCTCCTGTTTCTATCCTCCAGAACTCCTCTACCTACTGGGAGGACAAGGCTGACATCTCTCTAGTATGCTACTTTCCTGTCTCTATCCTCCAGAACTCCTCTACCTACTGGGAGGACAAGGCTGACATCTCTCTAGTATGCTACTCTCCTGTTTCTATCCTCCAGAACTCCTCTACCTACTGGGAGGACAAGGCTGACATCTCTCTAGTATGCTACTCTCCTGTTTCTATCCTCCAGAACTCCTCTACCTACTGGGAGGACAAGGCTGACATCTCTCTAGTATGCTACTCTCTTCTCCTGTCTCTAACCTCCAGAACTCCTCTACCTACTGGGAGGACAAGGCTGACATCTCTCTAGTATGCTACTCTCCTGTTTCTATCCTCCAGAACTCCTCTACCTACTGGGAGGACAAGGCTGACATCTCTCTAGTATGCTACTCTCCTGTTTCTATCCTCCAGAACTCCTCTACCTACTGGGAGGACAAGGCTGACATCTCTCTAGTATGCTACTCTCCTGTTTCTATCCTCCAGAACTCCTCTACCTACTGGGAGGACAAGGCTGACATCTCTCTAGTATGCTACTCTCCTGTCTCTATCCTCCAGAACTCCTCTACCTACTGGGAGGACAAGGCTGACATCTCTCTAGTATGCTACTCTCTTCTCCTGTCTCTATCCTCCAGAACTCCTCTACCTACTGGGAGGACAAGGCTGACATCTCTCTAGTATGCTACTCTCCTGTCTCTATCCTCCAGAACTCCTCTACCTACTGGGAGGACAAGGCTGACATCTCTCTAGTATGCTACTCTCTTCTCCCTAACCTCCAGAACTCCTCTACCTACTGGGAGGTCAAGGCTGACATCTCTCTAGTATGCTACTCTCTTCTCCCTAACCTCCAGAACTCCTCTACCTACTGGGAGGTCAAGGCTGACATCTCTCTAGTATGCTACTCTCCTGTCTCTAACCTCCAGAACTCCTCTACCTACTGGGAGGACAAGGCTGACATCTCTCTAGTATGCTACTCTCCTGTTTCTATCCTCCAGAACTCCTCTACCTACTGGGAGGACAAGGCTGACATCTCTCTAGTATGCTACTCTCCTGTTTCTATCCTCCAGAACTCCTCTACCTACTGGGAGGACAAGGCTGACATCTCTCTAGTATGCTACTCTCCTGTTTCTATCCTCCAGAACTCCTCTACCTACTGGGAGGACAAGGCTGACATCTCTCTAGTATGCTACTCTCCTGTCTCTATCCTCCAGAACTCCTCTACCTACTGGGAGGACAAGGCTGACATCTCTCTAGTATGCTACTCTCTTCTCCTGTCTCTATCCTCCAGAACTCCTCTACCTACTGGGAGGACAAGGCTGACATCTCTCTAGTATGCTACTCTCCTGTCTCTATCCTCCAGAACTCCTCTACCTACTGGGAGGACAAGGCTGACATCTCTCTAGTATGCTACTCTCTTCTCCCTAACCTCCAGAACTCCTCTACCTACTGGGAGGTCAAGGCTGACATCTCTCTAGTATGCTACTCTCTTCTCCCTAACCTCCAGAACTCCTCTACCTACTGGGAGGTCAAGGCTGACATCTCTCTAGTATGCTACTCTCCTGTCTCTAACCTCCAGAACTCCTCTACCTACTGGGAGGACAAGGCTGACATCTCTCTAGTATGCTACTCTCCTGTTTCTATCCTCCAGAACTCCTCTACCTACTGGGAGGACAAGGCTGACATCTCTCTAGTATGCTACTCTCCTGTTTCTATCCTCCAGAACTCCTCTACCTACTGGGAGGACAAGGCTGACATCTCTCTAGTATGCTACTCTCCTGTTTCTATCCTCCAGAACTCCTCTACCTACTGGGAGGACAAGGCTGACATCTCTCTAGTATGCTACTCTCTTCTCCTGTCTCTATCCTCCAGAACTCCTCTACCTACTGGGAGGACAAGGCTGACATCTCTCTAGTATGCTACTCTCTTCTCCCTAACCTCCAGAACTCCTCTACCTACTGGGAGGTCAAGGCTGACATCTCTCTAGTATGCTACTCTCTTCTCCCTAACCTCCAGAACTCCTCTACCTACTGGGAGGTCAAGGCTGACATCTCTCTAGTATGCTACTCTCTTCTCCCTAACCTCCAGAACTCCTCTACCTACTGGGAGGTCAAGGCTGACATCTCTCTAGTATGCTACTCTCCTGTCTCTAACCTCCAGAACTCCTCTACCTACTGGGAGGACAAGGCTGACATCTCTCTAGTATGCTACTCTCCTGTCTCTATCCTCCAGAACTCCTCTACCTACTGGGAGGACAAGGCTGACATCTCTCTAGTATGCTACTCTCCTGTTTCTATCCTCCAGAACTCCTCTACCTACTGGGAGGACAAGGCTGACATCTCTCTAGTATGCTACTCTCTTCTCCTGTTTCTATCCTCCAGAACTCATCTACCTACTGGGAGGACAAGGCTGACATCTCTCTAGTATGCTACTCTCTTCTCCTGTTTCTATCCTCCAGAACTCCTCTACCTACTGGGAGGACAAGGCTGACATCTCTCTAGTATGCTACTCTCCTGTTTCTATCCTCCAGAACTCCTCTACCTACTGGGAGGACAAGGCTGACATCTCTCTAGTATGCTACTCTCCTGTTTCTATCCTCCAGAACTCCTCTACCTACTGGGAGGACAAGGCTGACATCTCTCTAGTATGCTACTCTCTTCTCCTGTTTCTATCCTCCAGAACTCCTCTACCTACTGGGAGGACAAGGCTGACATCTCTCTAGTATGCTACTCTCCTGTTTCTAACCTCCAGAACTCCTCTACCTACTGGGAGGACAAGGCTGACATCTCTCTAGTATGCTACTCTCCTGTTTCTATCCTCCAGAACTCCTCTACCTACTGGGAGGACAAGGCTGACATCTCTCTAGTATGCTACTCTCTTCTCCTGTCTCTATCCTCCAGAACTCCTCTACCTACTGGGAGGACAAGGCTGACATCTCTCTAGTATGCTACTCTCCTGTCTCTATCCTCCAGAACTCCTCTACCTACTGGGAGGACAAGGCTGACATCTCTCTAGTATGCTACTCTCCTGTCTCTATCCTCCAGAACTCCTCTACCTACTGGGAGGACAAGGCTGACATCTCTCTAGTATGCTACTCTCCTGTTTCTATCCTCCAGAACTCCTCTACCTACTGGGAGGACAAGGCTGACATCTCTCTAGTATGCTACTCTCTTCTCCTGTTTCTATCCTCCAGAACTCATCTACCTACTGGGAGGACAAGGCTGACATCTCTCTAGTATGCTACTCTCCTGTCTCTATCCTCCAGAACTCCTCTACCTACTGGGAGGACAAGGCTGACATCTCTCTAGTATGCTACTCTCCTGTCTCTATCCTCCAGAACTCCTCTACCTACTGGGAGGACAAGGCTGACATCTCTCTAGTATGCTACTCTCCTGTTTCTATCCTCCAGAACTCCTCTACCTACTGGGAGGACAAGGCTGACATCTCTCTAGTATGCTACTCTCTTCTCCTGTTTCTATCCTCCAGAACTCCTCTACCTACTGGGAGGACAAGGCTGACATCTCTCTAGTATGCTACTCTCTTCTCCTGTCTCTAACCTCCAGAACTTCTCTACCTACTGGGAGGACAAGGCTGACATCTCTCTAGTATGCTACTCTCCTGTTTCTATCCTCCAGAACTCCTCTACCTACTGGGAGGACAAGGCTGACATCTCTCTAGTATGCTACTCTCTTCTCCTGTTTCTATCCTCCAGAACTCCTCTACCTACTGGGAGGACAAGGCTGACATCTCTCTAGTATGCTACTCTCTTCTCCTGTTTCTATCCTCCAGAACTCCTCTACCTACTGGGAGGACAAGGCTGACATCTCTCTAGTATGCTACTCTCCTGTTTCTATCCTCCAGAACTCCTCTACCTACTGGGAGGACAAGGCTGACATCTCTCTAGTATGCTACTCTCCTGTTTCTATCCTCCAGAACTCCTCTACCTACTGGGAGGACAAGGCTGACATCTCTCTAGTATGCTACTCTCTTCTCCTGTCTCTAACCTCCAGAACTCCTCTACCTACTGGGAGGACAAGGCTGACATCTCTCTAGTATGCTACTCTCTTCTCCTGTCTCTATCCTCCAGAACTCCTCTACCTACTGGGAGGACAAGGCTGACATCTCTCTAGTATGCTACTCTCCTGTTTCTATCCTCCAGAACTCCTCTACCTACTGGGAGGACAAGGCTGACATCTCTCTAGTATGCTACTCTCCTGTTTCTATCCTCCAGAACTCCTCTACCTACTGGGAGGACAAGGCTGACATCTCTCTAGTATGCTACTCTCCTGTCTCTATCCTCCAGAACTCCTCTACCTACTGGGAGGACAAGGCTGACATCTCTCTAGTATGCTACTCTCTTCTCCTGTCTCTATCCTCCAGAACTCCTCTACCTACTGGGAGTACAAGGCTGACATCTCTCTAGTATGCTACTCTCCTGTCTCTATCCTCCAGAACTCCTCTACCTACTGGGAGGACAAGGCTGACATCTCTCTAGTATGCTACTCTCCTGTCTCTATCCTCCAGAACTCCTCTACCTACTGGGAGGACAAGGCTGACATCTCTCTAGTATGCTACTCTCCTGTTTCTATCCTCCAGAACTCCTCTACCTACTGGGAGGACAAGGCTGACATCTCTCTAGTATGCTACTCTCCTGTTTCTATCCTCCAGAACTCCTCTACCTACTGGGAGGACAAGGCTGACATCTCTCTAGTATGCTACTCTCTTCTCCTGTCTCTATCCTCCAGAACTCCTCTACCTACTGGGAGGACAAGGCTGACATCTCTCTAGTATGCTACTCTCCTGTTTCTATCCTCCAGAACTCCTCTACCTACTGGGAGGACAAGGCAGACATCTCTCTAGTATGCTACTCTCCTGTCTCTATCCTCCAGAACTCCTCTACCTACTGGGAGGACAAGGCTGACATCTCTCTAGTATGCTACTCTCTTCTCCTGTCTCTATCCTCCAGAACTCCTCTACCTACTGGGAGGACAAGGCTGACATCTCTCTAGTATGCTACTCTCCTGTTTCTATCCTCCAGAACTCCTCTACCTACTGGGAGGACAAGGCTGACATCTCTCTAGTATGCTACTCTCTTCTCCTGTCTCTAACCTCCAGAACTCCTCTACCTACTGGGAGGGCAAGGCTGACATGGAGACTCTTCAGAGGATCTACGGGATCTCCTTCCCTGATCCTAAGATGCTCAAGGAGTGGGAACGCTTCCAGGAGGAGGCCAAGAACAGGGACCACCGCAAACTTGGACGGGTAGGGGACTGTTACTCAAACAATCACTCTGTTATTTGTCAAATGCTTCGTAAACAACAGGTGTAGACGAACCATGAAATGCTGACTTAGACACTTCCCAACCATGCAGAGAGAAGAATGTAATAGAAGATGATAACAAAAGGAATAAATACACAATGAGGAACAATAACATGGTTATATACGCGGGGTACCAGTACTGAGTCAATGTACAGAGGTACCAGGTAATTACGTGGCTATATACGCGGGGTACCGGGTAATTACGTGGCTATATACGCGGGGTACCGGGTAATTACGTGGCTATATACGCGGGGTACCAGGTAATTACAGGGCTATATACGCGGGGTACCGGGTAATAACAGGGCTATATACGCGGGGTACCGGGTAATTACATGGCTATATACGCGGGGTACCGGGTAATTACATGGCTATATACGCGGGGTACCGGGTAATAACAGGGCTATATACGCGGGGTACCGGGTAATGACATGGCTATATACGCGGGGTACCGGGTAATTACATGGCTATATACGCGGGGTACCGGGTAATTACATGGCTATATACGCGGGGTACCGGGTAATAACAGGGCTATATACGCGGGGTACCGGGTAATAACAGGGCTATATACGCGGGGTACCGGGTAATTACAGGGCTATATACGCGGGGTACCGGGTAATAACAGGGCTATATACGCGGGGTACCGGGTAATTACATGGCTATATACGCGGGGTACCGGGTAATTACATGGCTATATACGCGGGGTACCGGGTAATAACAGGGCTATATACGCGGGGTACCGGGTAATGACATGGCTATATACGCGGGGTACCGGGTAATTACATGGCTATATACGCGGGGTACCGGGTAATTACATGGCTATATACGCGGGGTACCGGGTAATAACAGGGCTATATACGCGGGGTACCGGGTAATGACATGGCTATATACGCGGGGTACCGGGTAATGACATGGCTATATACGCGGGGTACCGGGTAATTACATGGCTATATACGCGGGGTACCGGGTAATAACAGGGCTATATACGCGGGGTACCGGGTAATGACAGGGCTATATACGCGGGGTACCGGGTAATGACAGGGCTATATACGCGGGGTACCGGGTAATGACATTGCTATATACGCGGGGTACCGGGTAATTACATGGCTATATACGCGGGGTACCGGGTAATTACATGGCTATATACGCGGGGTACCGGGTAATTACAGGGCTATATACGTGGGGTACCGGGTAATTACAGGGCTATATACGCGGGGTACCGGGTAATTACAGGGCTATATACGCGGGGTACCGGGTAATAACAGGGCTATATACGCGGGGTACCGGGTAATTACATGGCTATATACGCGGGGTACCGGGTAATTACATGGCTATATACGCGGGGTACCGGGTAATAACAGGGCTATATACGCGGGGTACCGGGTAATGACAGGGCTATATACGCGGGGTACCGGGTAATTACATGGCTATATACGCGGGGTACCGGGTAATTACATGGCTATATACGCGGGGTACCGGGTAATAACAGGGCTATATACGCGGGGTACCGGGTAATGACATGGCTATATACGCGGGGTACCGGGTAATGACATGGCTATATACGCCGGGTACCGGGTAATTACATGGCTATATACGCGGGGTACCGGGTAATAACAGGGCAATATACGCGGGGTACCGGGTAATAACAGGGCTATATACGCGGGGTACCGGGTAATGACAGGGCTATATACGCGGGGTACCGGGTAATGACAGGGCTATATACGCGGGGTACCGGGTAATGACATTGCTATATACGCGGGGTACCGGGTAATTACATGGCTATATACGCGGGGTACCGGGTAATTACATGGCTATATACGCGGGGTACCGGGTAATTACAGGGCTATATACGCGGGGTACCGGGTAATTACAGGGCTATATACGCGGGGTACCGGGTAATTACAGGGCTATATACGCGGGGTACCGGGTAATTACAGGGCTATATACGCGGGGTACCGGGTAATAACAGGGCTATATACGCGGGGTACCGGGTAATTACATGGCTATATACGCGGGGTACCGGGTAATTACATGGCTATATACGCGGGGTACCGGGTAATAACAGGGCTATATACGCGGGGTACCGGGTAATGACAGGGCTATATACGCGGGGTACCGGGTAATTACATGGCTATATACGCGGGGTACCGGGTAATTACATGGCTATATACGCGGGGTACCGGGTAATAACAGGGCTATATACGCGGGGTACCGGGTAATGACATGGCTATATACGCGGGGTACCGGGTAATGACATGGCTATATACGCCGGGTACCGGGTAATTACATGGCTATATACGCGGGGTACCGGGTAATAACAGGGCTATATACGCGGGGTACCGGGTAATAACAGGGCTATATACGCGGGGTACCGGGTAATGACAGGGCTATATACGCGGGGTACCGGGTAATAACAGGGCTATATACGCGGGGTACCGGGTAATGACATTGCTATATACGCGGGGTACCGGGTAATTACATGGCTATATACGCGGGGTACCGGGTAATTACATGGCTATATACGCGGGGTACCGGGTAATTACAGGGCTATATACGCGGGGTACCGGGTAATGACAGGGCTATATACGCGGGGTACCGGGTAATGACAGGGCTATATACGCGGGGTACCGGGTAATGACATGGCTATATACGCGGGGTACCGGGTAATGACATGGCTATATACGCGGGGTACCGGGTAATGACATGGCTATATACGCGGGGTACCGGGTAATGACATGGCTATATACGCGGGGTACCGGGTAATGACATGGCTATATACGCGGGGTACCGGGTAATGACATGGCTATATACGCGGGGTACCGGGTAATGACATGGCTATATACGCGGGGTACCGGGTAATGACATGGCTATATACGCGGGGTACCGGGTAATGACATGGCTATATACGCGGGGTACCGGGTAATGACATGGCTATATACGCGGGGTACCGGGTAATGACATGGCTATATACGCGGGGTACCGGGTAATTACATGGCTATATACGCGGGGTACCGGGTAATTACGGTTGATGCTGTAGCACCTACTAATTCAAGGGTTATTTGTCAAAAGGTGGCTACTCATATATATTGATTTGTTTAACACTTTTTTGGTTACTACATGATTCCATATGTGTTATTTCATAGTTTTGACGTCTTCACTATTATTCTACAATGTAGAAAATAGTACAAAATAAAAAGAAAGTAAGAAAATCCCTTGAATGAGTAGGTGTCCAAACGTTTGACAGGTACGGTATGGGTAGAGGTGAAGTGACTAGACTACAGGATAGATGATGCACAGTACCAGCAGTGTCTGTGCAGAGGTAGTGACGAGGTGGTGACGAGGGGGTGACGAGGGGGTGACGAGGGGGTGACGAGGGGGTGACGAGGTGGTGACGAGGTGGTGACGAGGGGGTGACGAGGTGGTGACGAGGTAGTGACGAGGTGGTGACGAGGTGGTGACGAGGTGGTGACGAGGGGGTGACGAGGTGGTGACGAGGGGGTGACGAGGTAGTGACGAGGTGGTGACGAGGTGGTGACGAGGGGGTGACGAGGGGGTGACGAGGTGGGTGACGAGGTAGTGACGAGGTGGGTGACGAGGTGGGTGACGAGGTGGGTGACGAGGTGGGTGACGAGGGGGTGGCGAGGGGGTGACGAGGTGGTGAAAAGGGGGGTCAATGCACATAGTCCGGGTAGCTATTTGGTTTACTACTAAACTAACCTTTTAGCAGGCTTGTTGATAGAGGCTGTTGAGGGTCCTGTTTGTTCCAGACTTGCTACATCGGTACCGCTTGCCATGTGGGTAGCAGAGAGAACAGTCTGTGACTCTGGTGACTGGAGCCTTTGACAATTTGGGGGCCTTCCTCTGACACTGCCTGGTATTAATTTATTGACCTTTATTTAATTAGGCAAGTCAGTTATGAACACATTTTTATTTACGTTGACTTCCTACCCCGACCCTCTTCACGACTGTGGTGGTGTTTTTAGAGGCCCTAGTGACGTGGTCACTGAGGAGCTTGAAGCTCTCGACCTGCTCCACTACAGGCGATCAATCAAATGTTATTTATACATCAGTTTTTACAAAAAACATGGTGGAAATATGGTCTGGGAACAGCAGGACATTGCTGTGTCCTCTGTCTTTAGAGGGGGAGGGGGGACTGATCAGTGACATGGTACAGATGTCCTCTGTCTTTAGAGGGGGAGGGGGGACTGATCAGTGACATGGTACAGATGTCCTCTGTCTTTAGAGGGGGAGGGGGGACTGATCAGTGACATGGTACAGATGTCCTCTGTCTTTAGAGGGGGAGGGGGGACTGATCAGTGACATGGTACAGATGTCCTCTGTCTTTAGAGGGGGAGGGGGGACTGATCAGTGACATGGTACAGATGTCCTCTGTCTTTAGAGGGGGAGGGGGGACTGATCAGTGACATGGTACAGATGTCCTCTGTCTTTAGAGGGGTAGGGGGGACTGATCAGTGACATGGTACAGATGTCCTCTGTCTTTAGAGGGGGAGGGGGGACTGATCAGTGACATGGTACAGATGTCCTCTGTCTTTAGAGGGGGAGGGGGGACTGATCAGTGACATGGTCCAGATGTCCTCTGTCTTTAGAGGGGGAGGGGGGACTGATCAGTGACATGGTACAGATGTCCTCTGTCTTTAGAGGGGGAGGGGGGACTGATCAGTGACATGGTACAGATGTCCTCTGTCTTTAGAGGGGGAGGGGGGACTGATCAGTGACATGGTACAGATGTCCTCTGTCTTTAGAGGGGGAGGGGGGACTGATCAGTGACATGGTCCAGATGTCCTCTGTCTTTAGAGGGGGAGGGGGGACTGATCAGTGACATGGTACAGATGTCCTCTGTCTTTAGAGGGGGAGGGGGGACTGATCAGTGACATGGTACAGATGTCCTCTGTCTTTAGAGGGGTAGGGGGGACTGATCAGTGACATGGTACAGATGTCCTCTGTCTTTAGAGGGGGAGGGGGGACTGATCAGTGACATGGTACAGATGTCCTCTGTCTTTAGAGGGGTAGGGGGGACTGATCAGTGACATGGTACAGATGTCCTCTGTCTTTAGAGGGGTAGGGGGGACTGATCAGTGACATGGTACAGATGTCCTCCTGGTTAACATCTGCTGTAGGGTAACACTGATCATAAAACTCTCTCTGCGCGCTCTCTCTCTCCTCTCTGCTCGCTCTCTCTCTCTCTCTCCTCTCCCCTCTCTCTCTCTCTCCTCTCTGCTCGCTCTCTCTCTCCTCTCTGCTCGCTCTCTCTCTCCTCTCTGCTCGCTCTCTCTCTCCTCTCTGCTCTCTCTCTCCTCTCTGCTCTCTCTCTCCTCTCTGCTCTCTCTCTCTCCTCTCTGCGCGCTCTCTCTCTCCTCTCTGCGCGCTCTCTCTCTCCTCTCTGCGCGCTCTCTCTCTCCTCTCTGCGCGCTCTCTCTCTCCTCTCTGCGCGCTCTCTCTCTCCTCTCTGCTCGCTCTCTCTCTCCTCTCTCTCTCTCCTCTCTGCTCGCTCTCTCTCTCCTCTCTGCTCGCTCTCTCTCTCCTCTCTGCTCGCTCTCTCTCTCCTCTCTGCTCGCTCTCTCTCTCCTCTCTGCTCGCTCTCTCTCTCCTCTCTGCTCGCTCTCTCTCTCCTCTCTGCTCGCTCTCTCTCTCCTCTCTGCTCGCTCTCTCTCTCCTCTCCGCTCGCTCTCTCTCTCCTCTCCGCTCGCTCTCTCTCTCCTCTCCGCTCGCTCTCTCTCTCCTCTCCGCTCGCTCTCTCTCTCCTCTCCCCTCTCTCTCTCTCCTCTCCCCTCTCTCTCTCTCCTCTCCCCTCTCTCTCTCTCCTCTCCCCTCTCTCTCTCTCCTCTCCCCTCTCTCCTCTCCCCGCTCTCTCTCTCCTCTCCCCGCTCTCTCTCTCCTCTCCCCTCTCTCCTCTCCCCGCTCTCTCTCTCCTCTCCCCGCTCTCTCTCTCCTCTCCCCTCTCTCTCTCCTCTCCCCGCTCTCTCTCTCCTCTCTGCTCGCTCTCTCTCTCCTCTCTGCTCGCTCTCTCCCCTCTCTCTCTCCCCTCTCTCTCTCCCCTCTCTCTCTCTCCTCTCCCCTCTCTCTCTCTCCTCTCCCCTCTCTCTCTCTCCTCTCTGCTCTCTCTCTCTCCTCTCTGCTCGCTCTCTCTCCTCTCTGCTCGCTCTCTCCCCTCTCTCTCTCTCCTCTCTCTCTCTCTTTCCTCTCCCCTCTCTCTCTCTCCTCTCTGCTCGCTCTCTCTCTCCTCTCTGCTCGCTCTCTCTCTCCTCTCTGCTCGCTCTCTCTCCTCTCTGCTCGCTCTCTCCCCGCTCTCTCTCTCCTCGCGCTCTTTCTCCTCGCGCTCTTTCTCCTCTCTCTCTCCTACAGGAACAGGATCTGTTCTTCTTCCATGATCTGTCTCCAGGCAGCTGTTTCTTCCTGCCTAAAGGATCCTACATCTACAACAGTCTGGTGGACTTTATCAGGGTGAGTAGTCATTGCCACAAGATAGACAGCCCCTGTAGCCGTGAGACGGACAGCCCCTGTAGCCGTGAGATAGACGGCCCCTGTAGAATGTAAACTCTCTGTTCTATGTCTGATACCCTGCCCCGTTTCCCTATTGAGTGAGCACTGTAAGTAAATCCCAGAGGTTAGGTACAGTATATATCCCTATAGGTTAGGTACAGTATATATCCCTATAGGTTAGGTACAGTATATATCCCTATAGGTTAGGTACAGTATATATCCCTATAGGTTAGGTACAGTATATATCCCTATAGGTTAGGTACAGTATATATCCCTATAGGTTAGGTACAGTATATATCCCCCTATAGGTTAGGTACAGTATATATCCCTATAGGTTAGGTACAGTATATATCCCTATAGGTTAGGTACAGTATATATCCCTATAGGTTAGGTACAGTATATATCCCTATAGGTTAGGTACAGTATATATCCCTATAGGTTAGGTACAGTATATATCCCTATAGGTTAGGTACAGTATATATCCCTATAGGTTAGGTACAGTATATATCCCTATAGGTTAGGTACAGTATATATCCCTATAGGTTAGGTACAGTATATATCCCTATAGGTTAGGTACAGTATATATCCCCCTATAGGTTAGGTACAGTATATATCCCCCTATAGGTTAGGTGCAGTATATATCCCTATAGGTTAGGTACAGTATATATCCCTATAGGTTAGGTGCAGTATATATCTCCCCCTATAGGTTAGGTGCAGTATATATATCTCCCCCTATAGGTTAGGTGCAGTATATATATCTCCCCCTATAGGTTAGGTGCAGTATATATATCTCCCCCTATAGGTTAGGTGCAGTATATATATCTCCCCCTATAGGTTAGGTGCAGTATATATATCTCCCCCTATAGGTTAGGTGCAGTATATATATCTCCCCCTATAGGTTAGGTGCAGTATATATCTCCCCCTATAGGTTAGGTGCAGTATATATCTCCCCCTATAGGTTAGGTGCAGTATATATCTCCCCCTATAGGTTAGGTGCAGTATATATCTCCCCCTATAGGTTAGGTGCAGTATATATCTCCCCCTATAGGTTAGGTGCAGTATATATCTCCCCCTATAGGTTAGGTGCAGTATATATCTCCCCCTATAGGTTAGGTGCAGTATATATCTCCCCCTATAGGTTAGGTGCAGTATATATCTCCCCCTATAGGTTAGGTGCAGTATATATCTCCCCCTATAGGTTAGGTGCAGTATATATCTCCCCCTATAGGTTAGGTGCAGTATATATCTCCCCCTATAGGTTAGGTGCAGTATATATCTCCCCCTATAGGTTAGGTGCAGTATATATCTCCCCCTATAGGTTAGGTGCAGTATATATCTCCCCCTATAGGTTAGGTGCAGTATATATCTCCCCCTATAGGTTAGGTGCAGTATATATCTCCCCCTATAGGTTAGGTGCAGTATATATCTCCCCCTATAGGTTAGGTGCAGTATATATCTCCCCCTATAGGTTAGGTGCAGTATATATCTCCCCCTATAGGTTAGGTGCAGTATATATCTCCCCCTATAGGTTAGGTGCAGTATATATATCTCCCCCTATGGGTTAGGTGCAGTATATATATCTCCCCCTATAGGTTAGGTGCAGTATATATATCTCCCCCTATAGGTTAGGTGCAGTATATATCTCCCCCTATAGGTTAGGTGCAGTATATATATCTCCCCCTATAGGTTAGGTGCAGTATATATATCTCCCCCTATGGGTTAGGTACAGTATATATCTCCCCCTATAGGTTAGGTACAGTATATATCTCCCCCTATAGGTTAGGTACAGTATATATCTCCCCCTATAGGTTAGGTACAGTATACAGTGGGGAGAACAAGTATTTGATACACTGCTGATTTTGCAGGTTTTCCTACTTACAAAGCATGTAGAGGTCTGTAATTTTTATCATAGGTACACTTCAACTGTGAGAGACGGAATCTAAAACAAAAATCCAGAAAATCTCATTGTATGATTTTTAAGTAATTAATTAGCATTTTAGTAATGTACTGTATGTAGTATATACATTGTGTAATCTCTCTGTGTCTCTAGTCTTTAGTGATGTACTGTATGTAGTATATACATTGTGTAATCTCTCTGTGTCTCTAGTCTTTAGTGATGTACTGTATGTAGTATATACATTGTGTAATCTCTCTGTGTCTCTAGTCTTTAGTAATGTACTGTATGTAGTATATACATTGTGTAATCTCTCTGTGTCTCTAGTCTTTAGTAATGTACTGTATGTAGTATATACATTGTGTAATCTCTCTGTGTCTCTAGTCTTTAGTAATGTACTGTATGTAGTATATACATTGTGTAATCTCTCTGTGTCTCTAGTCTTTAGTAATGTACTGTATGTAGTATATACATTGTGTAATCTCTCTGTGTCTCTAGTCTTTAGTAATGTACTGTATGTAGTATATACATTGTGTAATCTCTCTGTGTCTCTAGTCTTTAGTAATGTACTGTATGTAGTATATACATTGTGTAATCTCTCTGTGTCTCTAGTCTTTAGTAATGTACTGTATGTAGTATATACATTGTGTAATCTCTCTGTGTCTTTAGTAATGTACTGTATGTAGTATATACATTGTGTAATCTCTCTGTGTCTCTAGTCTTTAGTGATGTACTGTATGTAGTATATACATTGTGTAATCTCTCTGTGTCTCTAGTCTTTAGTGATGTACTGTATGTAGTATATACATTGTGTAATCTCTCTGTGTCTTTAGTGATGTACTGTATGTAGTATATACATTGTGTAATCTCTCTGTGTCTCTAGTCTTTAGTGATGTACTGTATGTAGTATATACATTGTGTAATCTCTCTGTGTCTCTAGTCTTTAGTGATGTACTGTATGTAGTATATACATTGTGTAATCTCTCTGTGTCTTTAGTAATGTACTGTATGTAGTATATACATTGTGTAATCTCTCTGTGTCTCTAGTCTTTAGTAATGTACTGTATGTAGTATATACATTGTGTAATCTCTCTGTGTCTCTAGTCTTTAGTAATGTACTGTATGTAGTATATACATTGTGTAATCTCTCTGTGTCTCTAGTCTTTAGTAATGTACTGTATGTAGTATATACATTGTGTAATCTCTCTGTGTCTTTAGTAATGTACTGTATGTAGTATATACATTGTGTAATCTCTCTGTGTCTCTAGTCTTTAGTGATGTACTGTATGTAGTATATACATTGTGTAATCTCTCTGTGTCTCTAGTCTTTAGTGATGTACTGTATGTAGTATATACATTGTGTAATCTCTCTGTGTCTCTAGTCTTTAGTGATGTACTGTATGTAGTATATACATTGTGTAATCTCTCTGTGTCTTTAGTGATGTACTGTATGTAGTATATACATTGTGTAATCTCTCTGTGTCTCTAGTCTTTAGTAATGTACTGTATGTAGTATATACATTGTGTAATCTCTCTGTGTCTTTAGTGATGTACTGTATGTAGTATATACATTGTGTAATCTCTCTGTGTCTCTAGTCTTTAGTAATGTACTGTATGTAGTATATACATTGTGTAATCTCTCTGTGTCTTTAGTGATGTACTGTATGTAGTATATACATTGTGTAATCTCTCTGTGTCTCTAGTCTTTAGTGATGTACTGTATGTAGT
This sequence comes from Salvelinus fontinalis, assembly GCF_029448725.1. Lineage (NCBI taxonomy): Eukaryota > Metazoa > Chordata > Actinopteri > Salmoniformes > Salmonidae > Salvelinus > Salvelinus fontinalis. Next base: position 7,992,809 of record NC_074668.1, on the reverse strand, counting down.
ATATACATTGTGTAATCTCTCTGTGTCTCTAGTCTTTAGTGATGTACTGTATGTAGTATATACATTGTGTAATCTCTCTGTGTCTTTAGTAATGTACTGTATGTAGTATATACATTGTGTAATCTCTGTGTCTCCAGTCTGAGTACCGTAAGCGAGGCTTCCAGGAGGTGGTAACCCCTAACATCTATAACAGTAAGCTGTGGCAGACATCAGGCCACTGGCAACACTACAGCGACAACATGTTCTCCTTCGAAGTGGAGAAGGAGGTGTTCGCCCTCAAACCTATGAACTGCCCGGGACATTGGTGAGTACAGCTTGGGGGCTTTTCATACGACCGAGCCTCCTGAGTACAGCTTGGGGGCTTTTCATACTACTGAGCCTCCTGAGTACAGCTTGGGGGCTTTTCATACTACTGAGCCTGCTGAGTACAGCTTGGGGGCTTTTCATACGACCGAGCCTCCTGAGTACAGCTTGGGGGCTTTTCATACTACTGAGCCTCCTGAGTACAGCTTGGGGGCTTTTCATACTACTGAGCCTGCTGAGTACAGCTTGGGGGCTTTTCATACTACTGAGCCTCCTGAGTACAGCTTGGGGGCTTTTCATACTACCGAGCCTCCTGAGTACAGCTTGGGGGCTTTTCATACTACCGAGCCTCCTGAGTATAGCTTGGGGGCTTTTCATACTACTGAGCCTCCTGAGTACAGCTTGGGGGCTTTTCATACTACTGAGCCTCCTGAGTACAGCTTGGGGGCTTTTCATACTACTGAGCCTCCTGAGTACAGCTTGGGGGCTTTTCATACTACTGAGCCTCCTGAGTACAGCTTGGGGGCTTTTCATACTACTGAGCCTCCTGAGTACAGCTTGGGGGCTTTTCATACTACTGAGCCTCCTGAGTACAGCTTGGGGGCTTTTCATACTACTGAGCCTCCTGAGTACAGCTTGGGGGCTTTTCATACTACTGAGCCTCCTGAGTACAGCTTGGGGGCTTTTCATACTACTGAGCCTCCTGAGTACAGCTTGGGGGCTTTTCATACTACTGAGCCTCCTGAGTACAGCTTGGGGGCTTTTCATACTACCGAGCCTGCTGAGTACAGCTTGGGGGCTTTTCATACTACCGAGCCTGCTGAGTACAGCTTGGGGGCTTTTCATACTACCGAGCCTGCTGAGTACAGCTTGGGGGCTTTTCATACTACTGAGCCTGCTGAGTACAGCTTGGGGGCTTTTCATACTACTGAGCCTGCTGAGTACAGCTTGGGGGCTTTTCATACTACTGAGCCTCCTGAGTACAGCTTGGGGGCTTTTCATACTACTGAGCCTGCTGAGTACAGCTTGGGGGCTTTTCATACTACTGAGCCTGCTGAGTACAGCTTGGGGGCTTTTCATACTACCGAGCCTCCTGAGTACAGCTTGGGGGCTTTTCATACTACCGAGCCTGCTGAGTACAGCTTGGGGGCTTTTCATACTACTGAGCCTGCTGAGTACAGCTTGGGGGCTTTTCATACTACTGAGCCTGCTGAGTACAGCTTGGGGGCTTTTCATACTACTGAGCCTGCTGAGTACAGCTTGGGGGCTTTTCATACTACTGAGCCTGCTGAGTACAGCTTGGGGGCTTTTCATACTACTGAGCCTGCTGAGTACAGCTTGGGGGCTTTTCATACTACTGAGCCTCCTGAGTACAGCTTGGGGGCTTTTCATACTACTGAGCCTGCTGAGTACAGCTTGGGGGCTTTTCATACTACTGAGCCTGCTGAGTACAGCTTGGGGGCTTTTCATACTACCGAGCCTGCTGAGTACAGCTTGGGGGCTTTTCATACTACCGAGCCTGCTGAGTACAGCTTGGGGGCTTTTCATACTACCGAGCCTGCTGAGTACAGCTTGGGGGCTTTTCATACTACTGAGCCTGCTGAGTACAGCTTGGGGGCTTTTCATACTACTGAGCCTGCTGAGTACAGCTTGGGGGCTTTTCATACTACTGAGCCTGCTGAGTACAGCTTGGGGGCTTTTCATACTACTGAGCTACTGGTGAGCTATGCTGTACTGAGCTGGCCTGGTTACCCATAATTACCCTGGTTACCCATAGTTACCAATCTACCAAGAAGAATAAGCGACAGCAGTTTGGTTCAGGTGACGCAAAAAAACTCTCGCCCTGTCTGTCGCTCGCCCTGTCTGCCGCTCGCCCTGTCTGTCGCTCGCCCTGTCTGTCTCTGTCTCTCACGGTGACTCTCTTTGCCCCTCCCCCATTTCTAGTCTGATGTTCGACCACCGGCCGCGGTCCTGGAGGGAGCTGCCTCTGCGAATGGCCGACTTCGGCGTGCTGCATCGTAACGAGCTGTCTGGCGCTCTGACTGGTCTGACCCGTGTACGACGCTTCCAGCAGGACGACGCCCACATCTTCTGCACCATGGACCAGGTAAGCATTATGGGGACTGGACCAGGTACGCATTATGGGGACTGGACCAGGGACGCGTTACGGGGACTGGACCAGGTACGCATTATGGGGACTGGACCAGGGACGCGTTACGGGGACTGGACCAGGTACGCGTTATGGGGACCGGACCAGGTACGCGTTACGGGGACTGGACCAGGTACGCGTTATGGGGACCGGACCAGGGACGCGTTACGGGGACCGGACCAGGGACGCGTTACGGGGACCGGACCAGGTACGCGTTACGGGGACCGGACCAGGGACGCGTTACGGGGACCGGACCAGGTACGCGTTACGGGGACCGGACCAGGTACGCGTTACGGGGACCGGACCAGGGACGCGTTATGGGGACCGGACCAGGGACGCGTTATGGGGACCGGACCAGGGACGCGTTATGGGGACCGGACCAGGGACGCGTTATGGGGACCGGACCAGGGACGCGTTATGGGGACCGGACCAGGTACGCGTTATGGGGACTGGACCTGTTATGGGGACCGGACCAGGGACGCGTTATGGGGACCGGACCTGTTATGGGGACCGGACCAGGGACGCGTTATGGGGACCGGACCTGTTATGGGGACCGGACCTGTTATGGGGACCGGACCTGTTATGGGGACCGGACCAGGGACGCGTTACGGGGACCGGACCAGGGACGCGTTACGGGGACCGGACCAGGGACGCGTTACGGGGACCGGACCAGGGACGCGTTACGGGGACCGGACCAGGGACGCGTTACGGGGACCGGACCAGGGACGCGTTACGGGGACCGGACCAGGGACGCGTTACGGGGACCGGACCAGGGACGCGTTACGGGGACCGGACCAGGGACGCGTTACGGGGACCGGACCAGGGACGCGTTACGGGGACCGGACCAGGGACGCGTTACGGGGACCGGACCAGGGACGCGTTACGGGGACCGGACCAGGGACGCGTTACGGGGACCGGACCAGGGACGCGTTACGGGGACCGGACCAGGGACGCGTTATGGGGACTGGACCTGTTATGGGGACCGGACCAGGGACGCGTTATGGGGACCGGACCTGTTATGGGGACCGGACCAGGGACGCGTTATGGGGACCGGACCTGTTATGGGGACCGGACCTGTTATGGGGACCGGACCTGTTATGGGGACCGGACCAGGGACGCGTTACGGGGACCGGACCAGGGACGCGTTACGGGGACCGGACCAGGGACGCGTTACGGGGACCGGACCAGGGACGCGTTACGGGGACCGGACCAGGGACGCGTTACGGGGACCGGACCAGGGACGCGTTACGGGGACCGGACCAGGGACGCGTTACGGGGACCGGACCAGGGACGCGTTACGGGGACCGGACCAGGGACGCGTTACGGGGACCGGACCAGGGACGCGTTACGGGGACCGGACCAGGGACGCGTTACGGGGACCGGACCAGGGACGCGTTACGGGGACCGGACCAGGGACGCGTTACGGGGACCGGACCAGGGACGCGTTACGGGGACCGGACCAGGGACGCGTTACGGGGACCGGACCAGGGACGCGTTACGGGGACCGGACCAGGGACGCGTTACGGGGACCGGACCAGGGACGCGTTACGGGGACCGGACCAGGGACGCGTTACGGGGACCGGACCAGGGACGCGTTACGGGGACCGGACCAGGGACGCGTTACGGGGACCGGACCAGGGACGCGTTACGGGGACCGGACCAGGGACGCGTTATGGGGACTAGTCCTGACTAGTCTCCCAGTACCTGCCACTGAAGAACATCCCCATAGCATGATGCTGCCACCACCATGTTTCACCGTAGGGATGGTGCCAGGTTTCCTCCAGACGTGATGCTTTGCATTCAGACCAAAGAGTTCAATCTTGGTTTCATCAGACCAGAGAATCTTGTTTCTCATAGTCTGAGAGTCCTTTAGGTGCCTTTTGACAAACTCCAAGCAGGCTGTCATGTGTCTTTTACTGAGGTGTGGCTTCTGTCTGGCCACTCTACCGTAAAGGCCTGATTGGTGGAGTGCTACAGAGATTGTTGTCCATCTAGAAGGTTCTCCCATCTCCACAGAGGAGCTCTGGATCTCTGTCGGTGACCATCAGGTTTTTGGTTACCTCCCTGACCAAGGAAACATCTGAAGGATGATCAATGGAAACAGGATGCACCTCATCTCCATTTTGAGTCTCATAGAAAAGGGTCTGAATACTTATGTAAATAAGGTATTTCTGTTTTCACTTTGTCATTATGGGTTATTGTGTGTAGATTGAGGGAATACAATTATTTAATATATTTTAGAATAAGGCTGTAATGTAACAAAATGTGGAAAAAGTCAAGGGGTCTGAATATTTTAAGAATGCACTATCTTCTGCATCATGGACTAGGTAAGCATTGTGTGTGTGTGTGTGTGTGTGTGTGTGTGTGTGTGTGTGTAGGGCTGTGAATTACCAGGGACTATCTCATATAATACTTAGTTGCCAATACGATGTCTCAGCATTTTGTGTATTACGATTCGATATTGCAATTCACTGTTCCAAACATATTGCTCACCATATGTCTGCTGCAGAGGGACAGGAGGGCAAATAAAGGGAGGGAAGTAAATGTGCTGAAAACAAAATGTGGCTCCCTATTTAAAAAGATGGCGAATTCGCCGTGAAGGGAGAAAGCTGTTGTGCAGGTAGAGCCAACTAGCGCAAAAATATATAATATATAATATAAAACGAAGAGTTCCATACATCGTAAACCCCCCCCCCCCAATCACTAGTGGAGCAGTCAGACCTAACCCTCCCAGTCAGACCTTAACCCTTAACCCTCCTCCCAGTCAGACCTTAACCCTTAACCCTCCTCCCACTCAGACCTTAACCCTTGACCCTCCTCCCAGTCAGACCTTAACCCTCCCAGTCAGACCTTAACCCTCCCAGTCAGACCTTAACCCTCCCAGTCAGACCTTAACCCTCCCAGTCAGACCTTAACCCTCCTCCCAGTCAGACCTTAACCCTCCTCCCAGTCAGACCTTAACCCTCCTCCCAGTCAGACCTTAACCCTCCTCCCAGTCAGACCTTAACCCTCCTCCCAGTCAGACCTTAACCATCCCTCCCAGTCAGACCTTAACCCTCCTCCCAGTCAGACCTTAACCCTCCCAGTCAGACCTTAACCCTCCTCCCAGTCAGACCTTAACCCTCCTCCCAGTCAGACCTTAACCCTCCTCCCAGTCAGACCTTAACCCTCCTCCCAGTCAGACCTTAACCCTCCTCCCAGTCAGACCTTAACCCTCCTCCCAGTCAGACCTTAACCCTCCTCCCAGTCAGACCTTAACCCTTAACCCTCCTCCCAGTCAGACCTTAACCCTTAACCCTCCTCCCAGTCAGACCTTAACCCTTAACCCTCCTCCCAGTCAGACCTTATCCCCCTCCTGCGGGTCAGACCTTATTCCCCTCCTGCGGGTCAGACCTTATTCCCCTCCTGCGGGTCAGACCTTATTCCCCTCCTGCGGGTCAGACCTTATCCCCCTCCTGCGGGTCAGACCTTATCCCTCTCCTGCGGGTCAGACCTTATCCCTCTCCTGCGGGTCAGACCTTATCCCTCTCCTGCGGGTCAGACCTTATCCCTCTCCTGCGGGTCAGACCTTATCCCCCTCCTGCGGGTCAGACCTTATCCCCCTCCTGCGGGTCAGACCTTATCCCCCTCCTGCGGGTCAGACCTTATCCCCCTCCTGCGGGTCAGACCTTATCTCTCTCCTGCGGGTCAAGCACACTCCTCTTCTCCATGTAGCGCCACACGGCATGGGTCAGTTAGCGAGTTCACCTCCTGGGATAATCACCAAGACTCTTCCAGTGGACCATTTCAGCTGTCACACTATTTAAGACACCATGAAGCCTTGACTAAAGCTGTGTGTTTTTGTCTTTTCCTCCACCTCCAGATTGAGGAGGAGATTAAGGGTTGTCTGGACTTCCTGCGTACAGTCTACGACTGTTTTGGTTTCTCCTTCAAACTCAACCTGTCCACCCGACCTGAGAAGTTCCTGGGAGAGCCTGCGGTCTGGGATCGGGCTGAGAAGGTAACGATACTTAGACTTGATCAAGGGTTTGTTAAGGGGGGGATCAGGTTAATACCATACTATATACAGGGTCAGGTTAATACCATACTATATACAAGGTCAGTTAATACCATACTATATACAGGGTCAGTTAGTACCATACTATATACAGGGTCAGTTAATACCATACTATATACAGGGTCAGATAATACCATACTATATACAGGGTCAGATAATACCATACTATATACAGGGTCAGTTAATACCATACTATATACAGGGTCAGTTAATACCATACTATATACAGGCTCAGATAATACCATACTATATACAGGGTCAGTTAATACCATACTATATACAGGGTCAGATAATACCATACTATATACAGGGTCAGTTAATACCATACTATATACAGGGTCAGTTAATAACATACTATATACAGGGTTAGTTAATACCATACTATATACAGGGTCAGGTTAATACCGTATTATATACAGGGTCAGGTTAATACCATACTATATACAGGGTCAGGTTAATACCATACTATATACAGGGTCAGGTTAATACCATACTATATACAGGGTCAGGTTAATACCATACTATATACAGGGTCAGATAATACCATACTATATACAGGGTCAGATAATACCATACTATATACAGGGTCAGTTAATACCATACTATATACAGGGTCAGTTAATACCATACTATATACAGGCTCAGATAATACCATACTATATACAGGGTCAGGTTAATACCATACTATATACAGGGTCAGATAATACCATACTATATACAGGGTCAGGTTAATACCATACTATATACAGGGTCAGGTTAATACTATACTATATACAGGGTCAGTTAATACCATACTATATACAGGGTCAGTTAATACCATACTATATACAGGGTCAGGTAATACCATACTATATACAGGGTCAGTTAATACCATACTATGTACAGGGTCAGTTAATACCATACTATGTACATGGTCAGTTAATACCACACTATATACAGGGTCAGATAATACCATACTATATACAGGGTCAGTTAATACCATACTATATACAGGCTCAGATAATACCATACTATATACAGGGTCAGGTTAATACCATACTATATACAGGGTCAGATAATACCATACTATATACAGGGTCAGGTTAATACCATACTATATACAGGGTCAGTTAATACCATACTATATACAGGGTCAGTTAATACCATACTATATACAGGGTCAGTTAATACCATACTATATACAGGGTCAGTTAATACCATACTATATACAGGGTCAGGTTAATACCATACTATATACAGGGTCAGTTAATACCATACTATATACAGGGTCAGTTAATACCATACTATATACAGGGTCAGTTAATACCATACTATATACAGGGTCAGGTTAATACCATACTATATACAGGGTCAGTTAATACCATACTATATACAGGGTCAGGTTAATACCATACTATATACAGGGTCAGTTAATACCATACTATATACAGGGTCAGTTAATACCATACTATATACAGGGTCAGTTAATACCATACTATATACAGGGTCAGGTTAATACCATACTATATACAGGGTCAGTTAATACCATACTATATACAGGGTCAGTTAATACCATACTATATACAGGGTCAGTTAATACCATACTATATACAGGGTCAGGTTAATACCATACTATATACAGGGTCAGTTAATACCATACTATATACAGGGTCAGTTAGTACCATACTATATACAGGGTCAGTTAATACCATACTATATACAGGGTCAGTTAATACCATACTATATACAGGGTCAGTTAATACCATACTATATACAGGGTCAGTTAATACCATATACAGGGTCAGTTAATACCATATACAGGGTCAGTTAATACCATACTATATACAGGGTCAGTTAATACCATACTATATACAGGGTCAGGTTAATACCATACTATATACAGGGTCAGTTAATACCATACTATATACAGGCTCAGATAATACCATACTATATACAGGGTCAGTTAATACCATACTATATACAGGGTCAGGTTAATACCATACTATATACAGGGTCAGGTTAATACCATACTATATACAGGGTCAGTTAATACCATAATATATACAGGGTCAGTTTAATACCATACTATATACAGGGTCAGTTAATACCATACTATATACAGGGTCAGTTTAATACCATACTATATACAGGGTCAGGTTAATACCATACTATATACAGGGTCAGTTAATACCATACTATATACAGGGTCAGTTAATACCATACTATATACAGGGTCAGTTAATTCCATACTATATACAGGGTCAGTTAATACCATACTATATACAGGGTCAGTTAATACCATACTATATACAGGGTCAGTTAATACCATACTATATACAGGGTCAGTTAATACCATACTATATACAGGGTCAGTTAATACCATACTATATACAGGGTCAGGTTAATACCATACTATATACAGGGTCAGTTAATACCATACTATATACAGGGTCAGGTTAATACCATACTATATACAGGGTTAATACCATACTATATACAGGGTTAATACCATACTATATACAGGGTCAGTTAGTACCATACTATATACAGGGTCAGTTAGTACCATACTATATACAGGGTCAGTTAATACCATACTATATACAGGGTCAGTTAATACCATACTATATACAGGGTCAGTTAATACCATACTATATACAGGGTCAGTTAATACCATACTATATACAGGGTCAGGTTAGTACCATACTATATACAGGGTCAGTTAATACCATACTATATACAGGGTCAGTTAATACCATACTATATACAGGGTCAGTTAATACCATACTATATACAGGGTCAGTTAATACCATACTATATACAGGGTCAGTTAATACCATACTATATACAGGGTCAGTTAATACCATACTATATACAGGGTCAGGTTAGTACCATACTATATACAGGGTCAGTTAATACCATACTATATACAGGGTCAGTTAATACCATACTATATACAGGGTCAGTTAATACCATACTATATACAGGGTCAGTTAATACCATACTATATACAGGGTCAGTTAATACCATACTATATACAGGGTCAGTTAATACCATACTATATACAGGGTCAGTTAATACCATACTATATACAGGGTCAGTTAATACCATACTATATACAGGGTCAGTTAATACCATACTATATACAGGGTCAGGTAATACCATACTATATACAGGGTCAGGTAATACCATACTATATACAGGGTCAGGTAATACCATACTATATACAGGGTCAGGTTAATACCATACTATATACGGGGTCAGTTAATACCATACTATATACGGGGACAGGTTAATACCATACTATATACAGGGTCAGTTAATACCATACTATATACAGGGTCAGGTTTATACCATACTATATACAGGGTCAGTTAATACCATACTATATGCAGGGTCAGTTAATACCATACTATATACAGGGTCAGTTAATACCATACTATATACAGGGTCAGGTAATACCATACTATATACAGGGTCAGGTTAATACCATACTATATACGGGGTCAGTTAATACCATACTATATACGGGGTCAGTTAATACCATACTATATACGGGGACAGGTTAATACCATACTATATACAGGGTCAGTTAATACCATACTATATACAGGGTCAGGTTAATACCATACTATATACAGGGTCAGTTAATACCATACTATATACAGGATCAGTTAATACCATACTATATACAGGGTCAGTTAATACCACACAGGGTCAGCTAATACCATACTATATACAAGGTCAGTTAATACCATACTATATACAGGGTCAGTTAATACCATACTATATACAGGGTCAGTTAATGCCATACTATATACAGGGTCAGTTAATACCATACTATATACAGGGTCAGTTAGTACCATACTATATACAGGGTCAGGTTAATACCATACTATATACAGGGTCAGTTAATACCATACTATATACTATATACAGGGTCAGTTAATACCATACTATATACTATATACAGGATCAGGTTAATACCATACTATATACAGGGTCAGTTAATACCATACTATATACAGGGTCAGGTTAATACCATACTATATACAGGGTCAGGTTAATACCATACTATATACAGGGTCAGTTAATACCATACTATATACAGGGTCAGTTAATACCATACTATATACAGGGTCAGTTAATACCATACTATATACAGGGTCAGGTTAATACCATACTATATACAGGGTCAGGTTAATACCATACTATATACAGGGTCAGTTAATACCATACTATATACAGGGTCAGTTAATACCATACTATATACAGGGTCAGTTTAATACCATACTATATACAGGGTCAGTTAATACCATACTATATACAGGGTCAGTTTAATACCATACTATATACAGGGTCAGGTTAATACCATACTATATACAGGGTCAGTTAATACCATACTATATACAGGGTTAATACCATACTATATACAGGGTTAATACCATACTATATACAGGGTTAATACCATACTATATACAGGGTTAATACCATACTATATACAGGGTCAGTTAGTACCATACTATATACAGGGTCAGTTAATACCATACTATATACAGGGTCAGTTAATACCATACTATATACAGGGTCAGTTAATACCATACTATATACAGGGTCAGTTAATACCGTACTATATACAGGGTCAGTTAATACCGTACTATATACAGGGTCAGTTAATAACATACTATATACAGGGTTAGTTAATACCATACTATATACAGGGTCAGGTTAATACCGTATTATATACAGGGTCAGGTTAATACCATACTATATACAGGGTCAGGTTAATACCATACTATATACAGGGTCAGTTAATACCATACTATATACAGGGTCAGTTAATACCATACTATATACAGGGTCAGTTAATACCATACTATATACAGGGTCAGTTAATACCATACTATATACAGGGTCAGTTAATACCATACTATATACAGGGTCAGTTAATACCATACTATATACAGGGTCAGTTAATACCATACTATATACAGGGTCAGTTAATACCATACTATATACAGGGTCAGTTAATACCATACTATATACAGGGTCAGGTAATACCATACTATATACAGGGTCAGGTAATACCATACTATATACAGGGTCAGGTTAATACCATACTATATACGGGGTCAGTTAATACCATACTATATACGGGGACAGGTTAATACCATACTATATACGGGGTCAGTTAATACCATACTATATACGGGGTCAGTTAATACCATACTATATACAGGGTCAGGTTAATACCATACTATATACAGGGTCAGTTAATACCATACTATATGCAGGGTCAGTTAATACCATACTATATACAGGGTCAGTTAATACCATACTATATACAGGGTCAGTTAATACCATACTATATACAGGGTCAGTTTAATACCATACTATATACAGGGTCAGGTTAATACCATACTATATACAGGGTCAGTTAATACCATACTATATACAGGGTCAGTTAATACCATACTATATACAGGGTCAGTTAATACCATACTATATACAGGGTCAGTTAATACCATACTATATACAGGGTCAGTTAATACCATACTATATACAGGGTCAGTTAATACCATACTATATACAGGGTCAGTTAATACCATAATAAAGACAGGATCAGGTTTAATACCATTCTATATACAGGGTCAGGTTAATACCATACTATATACAGGGTCAGTTAATACCATACTATATACAGGGTTAATACCATACTATATACAGGGTTAATACCATACTATATACAGGGTTAATACCATACTATATACAGGGTTAATACCATACTATATACAGGGTTAATACCATACTATATACAGGGTCAGTTAGTACCATACTATATACAGGGTCAGTTAATACCATACTATATACAGGGTCAGTTAATACCATACTATATACAGGGTCAGTTAGTACCATACTATATACAGGGTCAGTTAATACCATACTATATACAGGGTCAGTTAATACCATACTATATACAGGGTCAGTTAATACCATACTATATACAGGGTCAGTTAATACCATACTATATACAGGGTCAGGTAATACCATACTATATACAGGGTCAGGTAATACCATACTATATACAGGGTCAGGTTAATACCATACTATATACGGGGTCAGTTAATACCATACTATATACGGGGACAGGTTAATACCATACTATATACGGGGTCAGTTAATACCATACTAAATACAGGGTCAGGTTAATACCATACTATATACAGGGTCAGGTTAATACCATACTATATACAGGGTCAGTTAATACCATACTATATACAGGGTCAGGTTAGTACCATACTATATACAGGGTCAGTTAATACCATACTATATACAGGGTCAGTTAATACCATACTATATACAGGGTCAGTTAATACCATACTATATACAGGGTCAGTTAATACCATACTATATACAGGGTCAGTTAATACCATACTATATACAGGGTCAGTTAATACCATACTATATACAGGGTCAGTTAATACCATACTATATACAGGGTCAGTTAATACCATACTATATACAGGGTCAGGTAATACCATACTATATACAGGGTCAGGTTAATACCATACTATATACGGGGTCAGTTAATACCATACTATATACGTGTTCAGTTAATACCATACTATATACGGGGACAGGTTAATACCATACTATATACAGGGTCAGTTAATACCATACTATATACAGGGTCAGTTTATACCATACTATATACAGGGTCAGTTAATACCATACTATATGCAGGGTCAGTTAATACCATACTATATACAGGGTCAGTTAATACCATACTATATACAGGGTCAGTTAATACCATACTATATACAGGGTCAGGTAATACCATACTATATACAGGGTCAGGTTAATACCATACTATATACGGGGTCAGTTAATACCATACTATATACGGGGACAGGTTAATACCATACTATATACAGGGTCAGTTAATACCATACTATATACAGGGTCAGGTTAATACCATACTATATACAGGGTCAGTTAATACCATACTATATACAGGATCAGTTAATACCATACTATATACAGGGTCAGTTAATACCACACAGGGTCAGCTAATACCATACTATATACAAGGTCAGTTAATACCATACTATATACAGGGTCAGTTAATACCATACTATATACAGGGTCAGTTAATGCCATACTATATACAGGGTCAGTTAATACCATACTATATACAGGGTCAGTTAGTACCATACTATATACAGGGTCAGGTTAATACCATACTATATACAGGGTCAGTTAATACCATACTATATACTATATACAGGGTCAGTTAATACCATACTATATACTATATACAGGATCAGGTTAATACCATACTATATACAGGGTCAGTTAAACCATACTATATACAGGGTCAGTTAATACCATACTATGTACATGGTCAGTTAATACCACACTATATACAGGGTCAGATAATACCATACTATATACAGGGTCAGTTAATACCATACTATATACAGGCTCAGATAATACCATACTATATACAGGGTCAGGTTAATACCATACTATATACAGGGTCAGATAATACCATACTATATACAGGGTCAGGTTAATACCATACTATATACAGGGTCAGTTAATACCATACTATATACAGGGTCAGGTTAATACCATACTATATACAGGGTTAATACCATACTATATACAGGGTTAATACCATACTATATACAGGGTCAGTTAGTACCATACTATATACAGGGTCAGTTAGTACCATACTATATACAGGGTCAGTTAATACCATACTATATACAGGGTCAGTTAATACCATACTATATACAGGGTCAGTTAATACCATACTATATACAGGGTCAGTTAATACCATACTATATACAGGGTCAGTTAATACCATACTATATACAGGGTCAGGTTAGTACCATACTATATACAGGGTCAGTTAATACCATACTATATACAGGGTCAGTTAATACCATACTATATACAGGGTCAGTTAATACCATACTATATACAGGGTCAGTTAATACCATACTATATACAGGGTCAGTTAATACCATACTATATACAGGGTCAGTTAATACCATACTATATACAGGGTCAGGTTAGTACCATACTATATACAGGGTCAGTTAATACCATACTATATACAGGGTCAGTTAATACCATACTATATACAGGGTCAGTTAATACCATACTATATACAGGGTCAGTTAATACCATACTATATACAGGGTCAGTTAATACCATACTATATACAGGGTCAGTTAATACCATACTATATACAGGGTCAGTTAATACCATACTATATACAGGGTCAGTTAATACCATACTATATACAGGGTCAGTTAATACCATACTATATACAGGGTCAGGTAATACCATACTATATACAGGGTCAGGTTAATACCATACTATATACGGGGTCAGTTAATACCATACTATATACGGGGACAGGTTAATACCATACTATATACAGGGTCAGTTAATACCATACTATATACAGGGTCAGGTTTATACCATACTATATACAGGGTCAGTTAATACCATACTATATGCAGGGTCAGTTAATACCATACTATATACAGGGTCAGTTAATACCATACTATATACAGGGTCAGTTAATACCATACTATATACAGGGTCAGGTAATACCATACTATATACAGGGTCAGGTTAATACCATACTATATACGGGGTCAGTTAATACCATACTATATACGGGGTCAGTTAATACCATACTATATACGGGGACAGGTTAATACCATACTATATACAGGGTCAGTTAATACCATACTATATACAGGGTCAGGTTAATACCATACTATATACAGGGTCAGTTAATACCATACTATATACAGGATCAGTTAATACCATACTATATACAGGGTCAGTTAATACCACACAGGGTCAGCTAATACCATACTATATACAAGGTCAGTTAATACCATACTATATACAGGGTCAGTTAATACCATACTATATACAGGGTCAGTTAATGCCATACTATATACAGGGTCAGTTAATACCATACTATATACAGGGTCAGTTAGTACCATACTATATACAGGGTCAGGTTAATACCATACTATATACAGGGTCAGTTAATACCATACTATATACTATATACAGGGTCAGTTAATACCATACTATATACTATATACAGGATCAGGTTAATACCATACTATATACAGGGTCAGTTAATACCATACTATATACAGGGTCAGGTTAATACCATACTATATACAGGGTCAGGTTAATACCATACTATATACAGGGTCAGTTAATACCATACTATATACAGGGTCAGTTAATACCATACTATATACAGGGTCAGTTAATACCATACTATATACAGGGTCAGGTTAATACCATACTATATACAGGGTCAGGTTAATACCATACTATATACAGGGTCAGTTAATACCATACTATATACAGGGTCAGTTAATACCATACTATATACAGGGTCAGTTTAATACCATACTATATACAGGGTCAGTTAATACCATACTATATACAGGGTCAGTTTAATACCATACTATATACAGGGTCAGGTTAATACCATACTATATACAGGGTCAGTTAATACCATACTATATACAGGGTTAATACCATACTATATACAGGGTTAATACCATACTATATACAGGGTTAATACCATACTATATACAGGGTTAATACCATACTATATACAGGGTCAGTTAGTACCATACTATATACAGGGTCAGTTAATACCATACTATATACAGGGTCAGTTAATACCATACTATATACAGGGTCAGTTAATACCATACTATATACAGGGTCAGTTAATACCGTACTATATACAGGGTCAGTTAATACCGTACTATATACAGGGTCAGTTAATAACATACTATATACAGGGTTAGTTAATACCATACTATATACAGGGTCAGGTTAATACCGTATTATATACAGGGTCAGGTTAATACCATACTATATACAGGGTCAGGTTAATACCATACTATATACAGGGTCAGTTAATACCATACTATATACAGGGTCAGTTAATACCATACTATATACAGGGTCAGTTAATACCATACTATATACAGGGTCAGTTAATACCATACTATATACAGGGTCAGTTAATACCATACTATATACAGGGTCAGTTAATACCATACTATATACAGGGTCAGTTAATACCATACTATATACAGGGTCAGTTAATACCATACTATATACAGGGTCAGTTAATACCATACTATATACAGGGTCAGGTAATACCATACTATATACAGGGTCAGGTAATACCATACTATATACAGGGTCAGGTTAATACCATACTATATACGGGGTCAGTTAATACCATACTATATACGGGGACAGGTTAATACCATACTATATACGGGGTCAGTTAATACCATACTATATACGGGGTCAGTTAATACCATACTATATACAGGGTCAGGTTAATACCATACTATATACAGGGTCAGTTAATACCATACTATATGCAGGGTCAGTTAATACCATACTATATGCAGGGTCAGTTAATACCATACTATATACAGGGTCAGTTAATACCATACTATATACAGGGTCAGTTAATACCATACTATATACAGGGTCAGTTTAATACCATACTATATACAGGGTCAGGTTAATACCATACTATATACAGGGTCAGTTAATACCATACTATATACAGGGTCAGTTAATACCATACTATATACAGGGTCAGTTAATACCATACTATATACAGGGTCAGTTAATACCATACTATATACAGGGTCAGTTAATACCATACTATATACAGGGTCAGTTAATACCATACTATATACAGGGTCAGTTAATACCATACTATATACAGGGTCAGTTAATACCATAATAAAGACAGGATCAGGTTTAATACCATTCTATATACAGGGTCAGGTTAATACCATACTATATACAGGGTCAGTTAATACCATACTATATACAGGGTTAATACCATACTATATACAGGGTTAATACCATACTATATACAGGGTTAATACCATACTATATACAGGGTTAATACCATACTATATACAGGGTTAATACCATACTATATACAGGGTCAGTTAGTACCATACTATATACAGGGTCAGTTAATACCATACTATATACAGGGTCAGTTAATACCATACTATATACAGGGTCAGTTAGTACCATACTATATACAGGGTCAGTTAATACCATACTATATACAGGGTCAGTTAATACCATACTATATACAGGGTCAGTTAATACCATACTATATACAGGGTCAGTTAATACCATACTATATACAGGGTCAGGTAATACCATACTATATACAGGGTCAGGTAATACCATACTATATACAGGGTCAGGTTAATACCATACTATATACGGGGTCAGTTAATACCATACTATATACGGGGGCAGGTTAATACCATACTATATACGGGGTCAGTTAATACCATACTAAATACAGGGTCAGGTTAATACCATACTATATACAGGGTCAGGTTAATACCATACTATATACAGGGTCAGTTAATACCATACTATATACAGGGTCAGGTTAGTACCATACTATATACAGGGTCAGTTAATACCATACTATATACAGGGTCAGTTAATACCATACTATATACAGGGTCAGTTAATACCATACTATATACAGGGTCAGTTAATACCATACTATATACAGGGTCAGTTAATACCATACTATATACAGGGTCAGTTAATACCATACTATATACAGGGTCAGTTAATACCATACTATATACAGGGTCAGTTAATACCATACTATATACAGGGTCAGGTAATACCATACTATATACAGGGTCAGGTTAATACCATACTATATACGTGTTCAGTTAATACCATACTATATACGGGGACAGGTTAATACCATACTATATACAGGGTCAGTTAATACCATACTATATACAGGGTCAGTTTATACCATACTATATACAGGGTCAGTTAATACCATACT
The DNA here is from genome assembly GCF_029448725.1 of Salvelinus fontinalis. Classification (NCBI taxonomy): domain Eukaryota; kingdom Metazoa; phylum Chordata; class Actinopteri; order Salmoniformes; family Salmonidae; genus Salvelinus; species Salvelinus fontinalis. Next base: position 7,974,392 of record NC_074668.1, on the reverse strand, counting down.
ATATGCAGGGTCAGTTAATACCATACTATATACAGGGTCAGTTAATACCATACTATATACAGGGTCAGTTAATACCATACTATATACAGGGTCAGGTAATACCATACTATATACAGGGTCAGGTTAATACCATACTATATACAGGGTCAGTTAATACCATACTATATACAGGGTCAGGTTAGTACCATACTATATACAGGGTCAGTTAATACCATACTATATACAGGGTCAGTTAATACCATACTATATACAGGGTCAGTTAATACCATACTATATACAGGGTCAGTTAATACCATACTATATACAGGGTCAGTTAATACCATACTATATACAGGGTCAGTTAATACCATACTATATACAGGGTCAGTTAATACCATACTATATACAGGATCAGTTAATACCATACTATATACAGGGTCAGTTAATACCATACTATATACAGGATCAGTTAATACCATACTATATACAGGGTCAGTTAATACCACACAGGGTCAGCTAATACCATACTATATACAAGGTCAGTTAATACCATACTATATACAGGGTCAGTTAATACCATACTATATACAGGGTCAGTTAATGCCATACTATATACAGGGTCAGTTAATACCATACTATATACAGGGTCAGTTAGTACCATACTATATACAGGGTCAGGTTAATACCATACTATATACAGGGTCAGTTAATACCATACTATATACTATATACAGGGTCAGTTAATACCATACTATATACTATATACAGGATCAGGTTAATACCATACTATATACAGGGTCAGTTAAACCATACTATATACAGGGTCAGTTAATACCATACTATGTACATGGTCAGTTAATACCACACTATATACAGGGTCAGATAATACCATACTATATACAGGGTCAGTTAATACCATACTATATACAGGCTCAGATAATACCATACTATATACAGGGTCAGGTTAATACCATACTATATACAGGGTCAGATAATACCATACTATATACAGGGTCAGGTTAATACCATACTATATACAGGGTCAGTTAATACCATACTATATACAGGGTCAGTTAATACCATACTATATACAGGGTCAGGTTAATACCATACTATATACAGGGTCAGTTAATACCATACTATATACAGGGTCAGTTAATACCATACTATATACAGGGTCAGTTAATACCATACTATATACAGGGTCAGTTAATACCATACTATATACAGGGTCAGTTAATACCATACTATATACAGGGTCAGTTAATACCATACTATATACAGGGTCAGTTAATACCATACTAAATACAGGGTCAGTTAATACCATACTAAATACAGGGTCAGGTTAATACCATACTATATACAGGGTCAGGTTAATACCATACTATATACAGGGTCAGGTTAATACCATACTATATACAGGGTCAGTTAATACCATACTATATACAGGGTTAATACCATACTATTAACAGGGTTAATACCATACTATATACAGGGTTAATACCATACTATATACAGGGTTAATACCATACTATATACAGGGTTAATACCATACTATATACAGGGTCAGTTAGTACCATACTATATACAGGGTCAGTTAATACCATACTATATACAGGGTCAGTTAATACCATACTATATACAGGGTCAGTTAATACCATACTATATACAGGGTCAGTTAATACCATACTATATACAGGGTCAGTTAATAACATACTATATACAGGGTTAGTTAATACCATACTATATACAGGGTCAGGTTAATACCGTATTATATACAGGGTCAGGTTAATACCATACTATATACAGGGTCAGGTTAATACCATACTATATACAGGGTCAGTTAATACCATACTATATACAGGGTCAGTTAATACCATACTATATACAGGGTCAGTTAATACCATACTATATACAGGGTCAGTTAATACCATACTATATACAGGGTCAGTTAATACCATACTATATACAGGGTCAGTTAATACCATACTATATACAGGGTCAGTTAATACCATACTATATACAGGGTTAGTTAATACCATACTATATACAGGGTCAGGTAATACCATACTATATACAGGGTCAGGTAATACCATACTATATACAGGGTCAGGTTAATACCATACTATATACGGGGTCAGTTAATACCATACTATATACGGGGACAGGTTAATACCATACTATATACGGGGTCAGTTAATACCATACTATATACGGGGTCAGGTTAATACCATACTATATACAGGGTCAGTTAATACCATACTATATGCAGGGTCAGTTAATACCATACTATATGCAGGGTCAGTTAATACCATACTATATACAGGGTCAGTTAATACCATACTATATACAGGGTCAGTTAATACCATACTATATACAGGGTCAGTTAATACCATACTATATACAGGGTCAGGTTAATACCATACTATATACAGGGTCAGTTAATACCATACTATATACAGGGTCAGTTAATACCATACTATATACAGGGTCAGTTAATACCATACTATATACAGGGTCAGTTAATACCATACTATATACAGGGTCAGTTAATACCATACTATATACAGGGTCAGTTAATACCATACTATATACAGGGTCAGTTAATACCATACTATATACAGGGTCAGTTAATACCATACTATATACAGGGTTAATACCATACTATATACAGGGTTAATACCATACTATATACAGGGTCAGTTAGTACCATACTATATACAGGGTCAGTTAATACCATACTATATACAGGGTCAGTTAATACCATACTATATACAGGGTCAGTTAATACCATACTATATACAGGGTCAGTTAATACCATACTATATACAGGGTCAGTTAATACCATACTATATACAGGGTCAGTTAATTCCATACTATATACAGGGTCAGTTAATACCATACTATATACAGGGTCAGTTAATACCATACTATATACAGGGTCAGTTAATACCATACTATATACAGGGTCAGTTAATACCATACTATATACAGGGTCAGTTAATACCATACTATATACAGGGTCAGTTAATACCATACTATATACAGGGTCAGTTAATACCATACTAAATACAGGGTCAGGTTAATACCATACTATATACAGGGTCAGGTTAATACCATACTATATACAGGGTCAGGTTAATACCATACTATATACAGGGTCAGTTAATACCATACTATATACAGGGTTAATACCATACTATATACAGGGTTAATACCATACTATATACAGGGTTAATACCATACTATATACAGGGATAATACCATACTATATACAGGGTTAATACCATACTATATACAGGGTTAATACCATACTATATACAGGGTCAGTTAGTACCATACTATATACAGGGTCAGTTAATACCATACTATATACAGGGTCAGTTAATACCATACTATATACAGGGTCAGTTAATACCATACTATATACAGGGTCAGTTAATACCATACTATATACAGGGTCAGTTAATACCATACTATATACAGGGTCAGGTAATACCATACTATATACAGGGTCAGGTAATACCATACTATATACGGGGTCAGGTTAATACCATACTATATACAGGGTCAGGTAATACCATACTATATACGGGGTCAGGTTAATACCATACTATATACGGGGTCAGTTAATACCATACTATATACGGGGACAGGTTAATACCATACTATATACGGGGTCAGTTAATACCATACTATATACAGGGTCAGGTTAATACCATACTATATACAGGGTCAGTTAATACCATACTAAATGCAGGGTCAGTTAATACCATACTATATGCAGGGTCAGTTAATACCATACTATATACAGGGTCAGTTAATACCATACTATATACAGGGTCAGTTAATACCATACTATATACAGGGTCAGTTAATACCATACTATATACAGGGTCAGGTTAATACCATACTATATACGGGGTCAGTTAATACCATACTATATACGGGGACAGGTTAATACCATACTATATACAGGGTCAGTTAATACCATACTATATACAGGGTCAGGTTAATACCATACTATATACACGGTCAGTTAATACCATACTATATACAGGATCAGTTAATACCATACTATATACAGGGTCAGTTAATACCACACAGGGTCAGCTAATACCATACTATATACAAGGTCAGTTAATACCATACTATATACAGGGTCAGTTAATACCATACTATATACAGGGTCAGTTAATGCCATACTATATACAGGGTCAGTTAATACCATACTATATACAGGGTCAGTTAGTACCATACTATATACAGGGTCAGGTTAATACCATACTATATACACGGTCAGTTAATACCATACTATATACAGGATCAGTTAATACCATACTATATACAGGGTCAGTTAATACCACACAGGGTCAGCTAATACCATACTATATACAAGGTCAGTTAATACCATACTATATACAGGGTCAGTTAATACCATACTATATACAGGGTCAGTTAATGCCATACTATATACAGGGTCAGTTAGTACCATACTATATACAGGGTCAGGTTAATACCATACTATATACAGGGTCAGTTAATACCATACTATATACTATATACAGGGTCAGTTAATACCATACTATATACTATATACAGGATCAGGTTAATACCATACTATATACAGGGTCAGTTAATACCATACTATATACTATATACAGGGTCAGTTAATACCATACTATATACTATATACAGGGTCAGGTTAATACCATACTATATACAGGGTCAGTTAATACCATACTATATACTATATACAGGGTCAGGTTAATACCATACTATACACAGGGTCAGGTTAATACCATACTATATACAGGGCCAGTTAATACCATACTATATACAGGGTCAGTTAATACCATACTATATACAGGGTCAGTTAATACCATACTATATACAGGGTCAGTTAATACCATACTATATACAGGGTCAGTTAATACCATACTATATACAGGGTCAGCTAATACCAGACTATATACAGGGTCAGCTAATACCAGACTATATACAGGGTCAGTTAATACCAGACTATATACAGGGTCAGTTAATACCATACTATTTACAGGGTCAGTTAATACCATACTATATACAGGGTCAGTTAATACCATACTATATACAGGGTCAGGTTAATACCATACTATATACAGGGTCAGTTCAATACCACACTATATACAGGGTCAGTTAATACCATACTATATACAGGATCAGTTAATACCATACTATATACAGGATCAGTTAATACCATACTATATACAGGGTCATTTAATACCATATACAGGGTCAGTTAATACCATACTATACACAGGGTCAGTTAATACCATACTATATACAGGGTCAGTTAATACCATACTATATACAGGGTCAGGTTAATACCATACTATATACAGGGTCAGTTCAATACCACACTATATACAGGGTCAGTTAATACCATATACAGGGTCAGTTAATACCATACTATACACAGGGTCAGTTAATACCATACTATATACAGGGTCAGTTAATACCATACTATATACAGGGTCAGTTAATACCACACTATATACAGGGTCAGTTAATACCACACTATATACAGGGTCAGTTAATACCATACTATATACAGGGTCAGTTAATACCATACTATATACAGGGTCAGTTAATACCACACTATATACAGGGTCAGTTAATACCATACTATATACAGGGTCAGTTAATACCATACTATATACAGGGTCAGGTTAATACCATACTATATACAGGTTCAGTTCAATACCACACTATATACAGGGTCAGTTAATACCATATACAGGGTCAGTTAATACCATACTATACACAGGGTCAGTTAATACCATACTATATACAGGGTCAGTTAATACCATACTATATACAGGGTCAGTTAATACCATACTATATACAGGGTCAGTTAATACCATACTATATACAGGGTCAGTTAATACCACACTATATACAGGGTCAGTTAATACCATACTATATACAGGGTCAGTTAATACCATACTATATACAGGGTCAGTTAATACCATACTATATACTGGGTCAGTTAATACCATACTATATACAGGGTCAGGTTAATACCATACTATATACAGGGTCAGTTAATACCATACTATATACAGGGTCAGGTTAATACCATACTATATACAGGGTCAGGTTAATACCATACTATATACAGGGTCAGTTAATACCATACTATATACAGGGTCAGTTTAATACCATACTATCTACAGGGTCACTTAATACCATACTATATACAGGGTCAGTTAATACCATACTATATACAGGGTCAGTTAATACCATACTATATACAGGGTCAGTTAATACCATACTATATACAGGGTCAGGTTAATACCATACTATATACAGGGTCAGTTAATACCATACTATATACAGGGTCAGTTAATACCATACTATGTACAGGGTCAGATAATACCATACTATATACAGGGTCAGTTAATACCATACTATGTACAGGGTCAGTTAATACCATACTATATACACGGTCAGGTTAATACCATACTATATACAGGGTCAGTTCAATACCACACTATATACAGGGTCAGTTAATACCATACTATATACAGGGTCAGTTAATACCATACTATATACAGGGTCAGTTAATACCATACTATATACAGGGTCAGTTAATACCATACTATATACAGGTTCAGTTAATACCATACTATATACAGGGTCAGTTAATACCATACTATATACAGGGTCAGTTAATACCATACTATATACAGGGTCAGGTTAATACCATACTATATACAGGGTCAGTTAATACCATACTATATACAGGGTCAGGTTAATACCATACTATTTACAGGGTTAATACCATACTATATATAGGGTTAATACCATACTATATACAGGGTTAATACCATACTATATACAGGGTCAGTTAGTACCATACTATATACAGGGTCAGTTAGTACCATACTATATACAGGGTCAGTTAATACCATACTATATACAGGGTCAGTTAATACCATACTATATACAGGGTCAGGTTAGTACCATACTATATACAGGGTCAGTTAATACCATACTATATACAGGGTCAGTTAATACCATACTATATACAGGGTCAGTTAATACCATACTATATACAGGGTCAGTTAATACCATACTATATACATGGTCAGTTAATACCATACTATATACAGGGTCAGTTAATACCATACTATATACAGGGTCAGTTAATACCATACTATATACAGGGTCAGTTAATACCATACTATATACAGGGTCAGTTAATACCATACTATATACAGGGTCAGTTAATACCATACTATATACAGGGTCAGTTAATACCATACTATATACAGGGTCAGGTTAATACCATACTATATACGGGGTCAGTTAATACCATACTATATATGGGGACAGGTTAATACCATACTATATACAGGGTCAGTTAATACCATACTATATACAGGGTCAGGTTAATACCATACTATATACAGGGTCAGTTAATACCATACTATATGCAGGGTCAGTTAATACCATACTATATACAGGGTCAGTTAATACCATACTATATACAGGGTCAGTTAATACCATACTATATACAGGGTCAGGTAATACCATACTATATACAGGGTCAGGTTAATACCATACTATATACAGGGTCAGTTAATACCATACTATATACAGGATCAGTTAATACCATACTATATACAGGGTCAGTTAATACCACACAGGGTCAGCTAATACCATACTATATACAAGGTCAGTTAATACCATACTATATACAGGGTCAGTTAATACCATACTATATACAGGGTCAGTTAATGCCATACTATATACAGGGTCAGTTAATGCCATACTATATACAGGGTCAGTTAATACCATACTATATACAGGGTCAGTTAGTACCATACTATATACAGGGTCAGGTTAATACCATACTATATACAGGGTCAGTTAATACCATACTATATACTATATACAGGGTCAGTTAATACCATACTATATACTATAAACAGGATCAGGTTAATACCATACTATATACAGGGTCAGTTAATACCATACTATATACAGGGTCAGTTAATACCATACTATGTACATGGTCAGTTAATACCACACTATATACAGGGTCAGATAATACCATACTATATACAGGGTCAGTTAATACCATACTATATACAGGCTCAGATAATACCATACTATATACAGGGTCAGGTTAATACCATACTATATACAGGGTCAGATAATACCATACTATATACAGGGTCAGGTTAATACCATACTATATACAGGGTCAGTTAATACCATACTATATACAGGGTCAGTTAATACCATACTATATACAGGGTCAGTTAATACCATACTATATACAGGGTCAGTTAATACCATACTAAATACAGGGTCAGTTAATACCAGACTATATACAGGGTCAGTTAATACCATACTATATACAGGGTCAGTTAATACCATACTATATACAGGGTCAGGTTAATACCATACTATATACAGGGTCAGGTTAATACCATACTATATACAGGGTCAGGTAATACCATACTATATACAGGGTCAGGTAATACCATACTATATACAGGGTCAGGTAATACCATACTATATACAGGGTCAGTTAATACCATACTATATACAGGGTCAGTTAATACCATACTATATACAGGGTCAGGTTAATACCATACTATATACAGGGTCAGTTAATACCATACTATATACAGGGTCAGGTTAATACCATACTATATACAGGGTCAGTTAATACCATACTATATACAGGGTCAGTTAATACCATACTATATACAGGGTCAGTTAATACCATACTATATACAGGGTCAGTTAATACCATACTATATACAGGGTCAGTTTAATACCATACTATATACAGGGTCAGGTTAATACCATACTATATACAGGGTCAGTTAATACCATACTATATACAGGGTCAGTTAATACCATACTATATACAGGGTCAGTTAATACCATACTATATACATGGTCAGTTAATACCATACTATATACAGGGTCAGTTAATACCATACTATATACAGGGTCAGTTAATACCATACTATATACAGGGTCAGTTAATACCATACTATATACAGGGTCAGTTAATACCATACTATATACAGGGTCAGGTTAATACCATACTATATACAGGGTCAGGTTAATACCATACTATATACAGGGTTAATACCATACTATATACAGGGTTAATACCATACTATATACAGGGTTAATACCATACTATATACAGGGTCAGTTAGTACCATACTATATACAGGGTCAGTTAGTACCATACTATATACAGGGTCAGTTAGTACCATACTATATACAGGGTCAGTTAATACCATACTATATACATGGTCAGTTAATACCATACTATATACAGGGTCAGTTAATACCATACTATATACAGGGTCAGGTTAGTACCATACTATATACAGGGTCAGGTTAGTACCATACTATATACAGGGTCAGTTAATACCATACTATATACAGGGTCAGTTAATACCATACTATATACAGGGTCAGTTAATACCATACTATATACAGGGTCAGTTAATACCATACTATATACATGGTCAGTTAATACCATACTATATACAGGGTCAGTTAATACCATACCTTATACAGGGTCAGTTAATACCATACTATATACAGGGTCAGTTAATACCATACTATATACAGGGTCAGTTAATACCATACTATATACAGGGTCAGTTAATACCATACTATATACAGGGTCAGGTAATACCATACTATATACAGGGTCAGGTTAATACCATACTATATACGGGGTCAGTTAATACCATACTATATACGGGGACAGGTTAATACCATTCTATATACAGGGTCAGTTAATGCCATACTATATACAGGGTCAGGTTAATACCATACTATATACAGGGTCAGTTAATACCATACTATATGCAGGGTCAGTTAATACCATACTATATGCAGGGTCAGTTAATACCATACTATATACAGGGTCAGTTAATACCATACTATATACAGGGTCAGTTAATACCATACTATATACAGGGTCAGGTAATACCATACTATATACAGGGTCAGGTTAATACCATACTATATACGGGGTCAGTTAATACCATACTATATACGGGGACAGGTTAATACCATACTATATACAGGGTCAGTTAATACCATACTATATACAGGGTCAGGTTAATACCATACTATATACACGGTCAGTTAATACCATACTATATACAGGATCAGTTAATACCATACTATATACAGGGTCAGTTAATACCACACAGGGTCAGCTAATACCATACTATATACAAGGTCAGTTAATACCATACTATATACAGGGTCAGTTAATACCATACTATATACAGGGTCAGTTAATGCCATACTATATACAGGGTCAGTTAATACCATACTATATACAGGGTCAGTTAGTACCATACTATATACAGGGTCAGGTTAATACCATACTATATACACGGTCAGTTAATACCATACTATATACAGGATCAGTTAATACCATACTATATACAGGGTCAGTTAATACCACACAGGGTCAGCTAATACCATACTATATACAAGGTCAGTTAATACCATACTATATACAGGGTCAGTTAATACCATACTATATACAGGGTCAGTTAATACCATACTATATACAGGGTCAGTTAGTACCATACTATATACAGGGTCAGGTTAATACCATACAATATACAGGGTCAGTTAATACCATACTATATACTATATACAGGGTCAGGTTAATACCATACTATATACAGGGTCAGTTAATACCACACAGGGTCAGTTAATACCATACTATATACAGGGTCAGTTAATACCATACTATATACAGGGTCAGTTAATACCATACTATATACAGGGTCAGCTAATACCAGACTATATACAGGGTCAGCTAATACCAGACTATATACAGGGTCAGTTAATACCAGACTATATACAGGGTCAGTTAATACCATACTATTTACAGGGTCAGTTAATACCATACTATATACAGGGTCAGTTAATACCATACTATATACAGGGTCAGGTTAATACCATACTATATACAGGGTCAGTTCAATACCACACTATATACAGGGTCAGTTAATACCATATACAGGGTCAGTTAATACCATACTATACACAGGGTCAGTTAATACCATACTATATACAGGGTCAGTTAATACCATACTATATACAGGGTCAGTTAATACCATACTATATACAGGGTCAGTTAATACCACACTATATACAGGGTCAGTTAATACCATACTATATACAGGGTCAGTTAATACCATACTATATACAGGGTCAGTTAATACCATACTATATACAGGGTCAGTTAATACCATACTATATACAGGGTCAGTTAATACCATACTATATACAGGGTCAGTTAGTACCATACTATATACAGGGTCAGGTTAATACCATACTATATACAGGGTCAGGTTAATACCATACTATATAAAGGGTCAGTTAATACCATACTATATACAGGGTCAGGTTAATACCATACTATATACAGGGTCAGGTTAATACCATACTATATACAGGGTCAGTTAATACCATACTATATACAGGGTCAGTTTAATACCATACTATCTACAGGGTCAGTTAATACCATACTATATACAGGGTCAGTTAATACCATACTATATACAGGGTCAGTTAATACCATACTATATACAGGGTCAGTTAATACCATACTATATACAGGGTCAGGTTAATACCATACTATATACAGGGTCAGTTAATACCATACTATATACAGGGTCAGTTAATACCATACTATGTACAGGGTCAGATAATACCATACTATATACAGGGTCAGTTAATACCATACTATGTACAGGGTCAGGTTAATACCATACTATATACAGGGTCAGTTCAATACCACACTATATACAGGGTCAGTTAATACCATACTATATACAGGATCAGTTAATACCATACTATATACAGGATCAGTTAATACCATACTATATACAGGGTCAGTTAATACCATATACAGGGTCAGTTAATACCATACTATACACAGGGTCAGTTAATACCATACTATATACAGGGTCAGTTAATACCATACTATATACAGGGTCAGTTAATACCACACTATATACAGGGTCAGTTAATACCACACTATATACAGGGTCAGTTAATACCATTATATATACAGGGTCAGTTAATACCATACTATATACAGGGTCAGTTAATACCATACTATATACAGGGTCAGTTAATACCATACTATATACAGGGTCAGTTAATACCATACTATATACAGGGTCAGTTAATACCATACTATATACAGGGTCAGTTAATACCATACTATATACAGGGTCAGGTTAATACCATACTATATACAGGGTCAGTTAATACCATACTATATACAGGGTCAGTTAATACCATACTATGTACGGGGTCAGATAATACCATACTATATACAGGGTCAGTTAATACCATACTATGTACAGGGTCAGTTAATACCATACTATGTACAGGGTCAGGTTATTACCATACTATATACAGGGTCAGTTAATACCATACTATATACAGGGTCAGTTAATACCATACTAAATACAGGGTCAGGTAATACCATACTATATACAGGGTCAGTTAATACCATACTATATACAGGGTCAGTTAATACCATACTATATACAGGGTCAGGTTAATACCATACTATATACAGGGTCAGTTAATACCATACTATATACAGGGTCAGGTTAATACCATACTATATACAGGGTCAGTTAATACCATACTATATACAGGGTCAGTTAATACCATACTATATACAGGGTCAGTTTAATACCATACTATATACAGGGTCAGTTAATACCATACTATATACAGGGTCAGTTTAATACCATACTATATACAGGGTCAGGTTAATACCATACTATATACAGGGTCAGTTAATACCATACTATATACAGGGTCAGTTAATACCATACTATATACAGGGTCAGTTAATACCATACTATATACAGGGTCAGTTAATACCATACTATATACAGGGTCAGTTAATACCATACTATATACAGGGTCAGTTAATACCATACTATATACAGGGTCAGTTAATACCATACTATATACAGGGTCAGGTTAATACCATACTATATACAGGGTCAGGTTAATACCATACTATATACAGGGTCAGGTTAATACCATACTATATACAGGGTCAGTTAATACCACACTATATACAGGGTCAGTTAATACCATACTATATACAGGGTCAGTTAATACCATACTATATACAGGGTCAGGTTAATACCATACTATATACAGGTTCAGTTCAATACCACACTATATACAGGGTCAGTTAATACCATATACAGGGTCAGTTAATACCATACTATACACAGGGTCAGTTAATACCATACTATATACAGGGTCAGTTAATACCATACTATATACAGGGTCAGTTAATACCATACTATATACAGGGTCAGTTAATACCATACTATATACAGGGTCAGTTAATACCACACTATATACAGGGTCAGTTAATACCATACTATATACAGGGTCAGTTAATACCATACTATATACAGGGTCAGTTAATACCATACTATATACTGGGTCAGTTAATACCATACTATATACAGGGTCAGGTTAATACCATACTATATACAGGGTCAGTTAATACCATACTATATACAGGGTCAGGTTAATACCATACTATATACAGGGTCAGGTTAATACCATACTATATACAGGGTCAGTTAATACCATACTATATACAGGGTCAGTTTAATACCATACTATCTACAGGGTCACTTAATACCATACTATATACAGGGTCAGTTAATACCATACTATATACAGGGTCAGTTAATACCATACTATATACAGGGTCAGTTAATACCATACTATATACAGGGTCAGGTTAATACCATACTATATACAGGGTCAGTTAATACCATACTATATACAGGGTCAGTTAATACCATACTATGTACAGGGTCAGATAATACCATACTATATACAGGGTCAGTTAATACCATACTATGTACAGGGTCAGTTAATACCATATTATATACACGGTCAGGTTAATACCATACTATATACAGGGTCAGTTCAATACCACACTATATACAGGGTCAGTTAATACCATACTATATACAGGGTCAGTTAATACCATACTATATACAGGGTCAGTTAATACCATACTATATACAGGGTCAGTTAATACCATACTATATACAGGTTCAGTTAATACCATACTATATACAGGGTCAGTTAATACCATACTATATACAGGGTCAGTTAATACCATACTATATACAGGGTCAGGTTAATACCATACTATATACAGGGTCAGTTAATACCATACTATATACAGGGTCAGGTTAATACCATACTATATACAGGGTTAATACCATACTATATATAGGGTTAATACCATACTATATACAGGGTTAATACCATACTATATACAGGGTCAGTTAGTACCATACTATATACAGGGTCAGTTAGTACCATACTATATACAGGGTCAGTTAGTACCATACTATATACAGGGTCAGTTAATACCATACTATATACAGGGTCAGGTTAGTACCATACTATATACAGGGTCAGTTAATACCATACTATATACAGGGTCAGTTAATACCATACTATATACAGGGTCAGTTAATACCATACTATATACATGGTCAGTTAATACCATACTATATACAGGGTCAGTTAATACCATACTATATACAGGGTCAGTTAATACCATACTATATACAGGGTCAGTTAATACCATACTATATACAGGGTCAGTTAATACCATACTATATACAGGGTCAGTTAATACCATACTATATACAGGGTCAGTTAATACCATACTATATACAGGGTCGGTTAATACCATACTATATACAGGGTCAGGTTAATACCATACTATATACGGGGTCAGTTAATACCATACTATATATGGGGACAGGTTAATACCATACTATATACAGGGTCAGTTAATACCATACTATATACAGGGTCAGGTTAATACCATACTATATACAGGGTCAGTTAATACCATACTATATGCAGGGTCAGTTAATACCATACTATATACAGGGTCAGTTAATACCATACTATATACAGGGTCAGTTAATACCATACTATATACAGGGTCAGGTAATACCATACTATATACAGGGTCAGGTAATACCATACTATATACAGGGTCAGGTTAATACCATACTATATACGGGGTCAGTTAATACCATACTATATACGGGGACAGGTTAATACCATACTATATACAGGGTCAGGTTAATACCATACTATATACAGGGTCAGTTAATACCATACTATATACAGGATCAGTTAATACCATACTATATACAGGGTCAGTTAATACCACACAGGGTCAGCTAATACCATACTATATACAAGGTCAGTTAATACCATACTATATACAGGGTCAGTTAATACCATACTATATACAGGGTCAGTTAATGCCATACTATATACAGGGTCAGTTAATACCATACTATATACAGGGTCAGTTAGTACCATACTATATACAGGGTCAGGTTAATACCATACTATATACAGGGTCAGTTAATACCATACTATATACTATATACAGGGTCAGTTAATACCATACTATATACTATAAACAGGATCAGGTTAATACCATACTATATACAGGGTCAGTTAATACCATACTATATACAGGGTCAGTTAATACCATACTATGTACATGGTCAGTTAATACCACACTATATACAGGGTCAGATAATACCATACTATATACAGGGTCAGTTAATACCATACTATATACAGGCTCAGATAATACCATACTATATACAGGGTCAGGTTAATACCATACTATATACAGGGTCAGATAATACCATACTATATACAGGGTCAGGTTAATACCATACTATATACAGGGTCAGTTAATACCATACTATATACAGGGTCAGTTAATACCATACTATATACAGGGTCAGTTAATACCATACTATATACAGGGTCAGTTAATACCATACTAAATACAGGGTCAGGTAATACCATACTATATACAGGGTCAGGTAATACCATACTATATACAGGGTCAGTTAATACCATACTATATACAGGGTCAGTTAATACCATACTATATACAGGGTCAGGTTAATACCATACTATATACAGGGTCAGTTAATACCATACTATATACAGGGTCAGGTTAATACCATACTATATACAGGGTCAGTTAATACCATACTATATACAGGGTCAGTTAATACCATACTATATACAGGGTCAGTTAATACCATACTATATACAGGGTCAGTTAATACCATACTATATACAGGGTCAGTTTAATACCATACTATATACAGGGTCAGGTTAATACCATACTATATACAGGGTCAGTTAATACCATACTATATACAGGGTCAGTTAATACCATACTATATACAGGGTCAGTTAATACCATACTATATACATGGTCAGTTAATACCATACTATATACAGGGTCAGTTAATACCATACTATATACAGGGTCAGTTAATACCATACTATATACAGGGTCAGTTAATACCATACTATATACAGGGTCAGTTAATACCATACTATATACAGGGTCAGTTAATACCATACTATATACAGGGTCAGGTTAATACCATACTATATACAGGGTCAGGTTAATACCATACTATATACAGGGTTAATACCATACTATATACAGGGTTAATACCATACTATATACAGGGTTAATACCATACTATATACAGGGTTAATACCATACTATATACATGTTCAGTTAGTACCATACTATATACAGGGTCAGTTAGTACCATACTATATACAGGGTCAGTTAATACCATACTATATACATGGTCAGTTAATACCATACTATATACAGGGTCAGTTAATACCATACTATATACAGGGTCAGGTTAGTACCATACTATATACAGGGTCAGGTTAGTACCATACTATATACAGGGTCAGTTAATACCATACTATATACAGGGTCAGTTAATACCATACTATATACAGGGTCAGTTAATACCATACTATATACAGGGTCAGTTAATACCATACTATATACATGGTCAGTTAATACCATACTATATACAGGGTCAGTTAATACCATACTATATACAGGGTCAGTTAATACCATACTATATACAGGGTCAGTTAATACCATACTATATACAGGGTCAGTTAATACCATACTATATACAGGGTCAGTTAATACCATACTATATACAGGGTCAGTTAATACCATACTATATACAGGGTCAGTTAATACCATACTATATACAGGGTCAGGTAATACCATACTATATACAGGGTCAGGTTAATACCATACTATATACGGGGTCAGTTAATACCATACTATATACGGGGACAGGTTAATACCATTCTATATACAGGGTCAGTTAATGCCATACTATATACAGGGTCAGGTTAATACCATACTATATACAGGGTCAGTTAATACCATACTATATGCAGGGTCAGTTAATACCATACTATATGCAGGGTCAGTTAATACCATACTATATACAGGGTCAGTTAATACCATACTATATACAGGGTCAGTTAATACCATACTATATACAGGGTCAGGTAATACCATACTATATACAGGGTCAGGTTAATACCATACTATATACGGGGTCAGTTAATACCATACTATATACGGGGACAGGTTAATACCATACTATATACAGGGTCAGTTAATACCATACTATATACAGGGTCAGGTTAATACCATACTATATACACGGTCAGTTAATACCATACTATATACAGGATCAGTTAATACCATACTATATACAGGGTCAGTTAATACCACACAGGGTCAGCTAATACCATACTATATACAAGGTCAGTTAATACCATACTATATACAGGGTCAGTTAATACCATACTATATACAGGGTCAGTTAATGCCATACTATATACAGGGTCAGTTAATACCATACTATATACAGGGTCAGTTAGTACCATACTATATACAGGGTCAGGTTAATACCATACTATATACACGGTCAGTTAATACCATACTATATACAGGATCAGTTAATACCATACTATATACAGGGTCAGTTAATACCACACAGGGTCAGCTAATACCATACTATATACAAGGTCAGTTAATACCATACTATATACAGGGTCAGTTAATACCATACTATATACAGGGTCAGTTAATACCATACTATATACAGGGTCAGTTAGTACCATACTATATACAGGGTCAAGTTAATACCATACAATATACAGGGTCAGTTAATACCATACTATATACTATATACAGGGTCAGGTTAATACCATACTATATACAGGGTCAGTTAATACCACACAGGGTCAGTTAATACCATACTATATACAGGGTCAGTTAATACCATACTATATACAGGGTCAGTTAATACCATACTATATACAGGGTCAGCTAATACCAGACTATATACAGGGTCAGCTAATACCAGACTATATACAGGGTCAGTTAATACCAGACTATATACAGGGTCAGTTAATACCATACTATTTACAGGGTCAGTTAATACCATACTATATACAGGGTCAGTTAATACCATACTATATACAGGGTCAGGTTAATACCATACTATATACAGGGTCAGTTCAATACCACACTATATACAGGGTCAGTTAATACCATATACAGGGTCAGTTAATACCATACTATACACAGGGTCAGTTAATACCATACTATACACAGGGTCAGTTAATACCATACTATATACAGGGTCAGTTAATACCATACTATATACAGGGTCAGTTAATACCATACTATATACAGGGTCAGTTAATACCACACTATATACAGGGTCAGTTAATACCATACTATATACAGGGTCAGTTAATACCATACTATATACAGGGTCAGTTAATACCATACTATATACAGGGTCAGTTAATACCATACTATATACAGGGTCAGTTAATACCATACTATATACAGGGTCAGTTAGTACCATACTATATACAGGGTCAGGTTAATACCATACTATATACAGGGTCAGGTTAATACCATACTATATACAGGGTCAGTTAATACCATACTATATACAGGGTCAGGTTAATACCATACTATATACAGGGTCAGGTTAATACCATACTATATACAGGGTCAGTTAATACCATACTATATACAGGGTCAGTTTAATACCATACTATCTACAGGGTCAGTTAATACCATACTATATACAGGGTCAGTTAATACCATACTATATACAGGGTCAGTTAATACCATACTATATACAGGGTCAGTTAATACCATACTATATACAGGGTCAGGTTAATACCATACTATATACAGGGTCAGTTAATACCATACTATATACAGGGTCAGTTAATACCATACTATGTACAGGGTCAGATAATACCATACTATATACAGGGTCAGTTAATACCATACTATGTACAGGGTCAGGTTAATACCATACTATATACAGGGTCAGTTCAATACCACACTATATACAGGGTCAGTTAATACCATACTATATACAGGATCAGTTAATACCATACTATATACAGGATCAGTTAATACCATACTATATACAGGGTCAGTTAATACCATATACAGGGTCAGTTAATACCATACTATACACAGGGTCAGTTAATACCATACTATATACAGGGTCAGTTAATACCATACTATATACAGGGTCAGTTAATACCACACTATATACAGGGTCAGTTAATACCACACTATATACAGGGTCAGTTAATACCATTATATATACAGGGTCAGTTAATACCATACTATATACAGGGTCAGTTAATACCATACTATATACAGGGTCAGTTAATACCATACTATATACAGGGTCAGTTAATACCATACTATATACAGGGTCAGTTAATACCATACTATATACAGGGTCAGTTAATACCATACTATATACAGGGTCAGGTTAATACCATACTATATACAGGGTCAGTTAATACCATACTATATACAGGGTCAGTTAATACCATACTATGTACAGGGTCAGATAATACCATACTAAATACAGGGTCAGTTAATACCATACTATGTACAGGGTCAGTTAATACCATACTATATACAGGGTCAGGTTATTACCATACTATATACAGGGTCAGTTAATACCATACTATATACAGGGTCAGTTAATACCATACTAAATACAGGGTCAGGTAATACCATACTATATACAGGGTCAGTTAATACCATACTATATACAGGGTCAGTTAATACCATACTATATACAGGGTCAGGTTAATACCATACTATATACAGGGTCAGTTAATACCATACTATATACAGGGTCAGGTTAATACCATACTATATACAGGGTCAGTTAATACCATACTATATACAGGGTCAGTTAATACCATACTATATACAGGGTCAGTTTAATACCATACTATATACAGGGTCAGTTAATACCATACTATATACAGGGTCAGTTTAATACCATACTATATACAGGGTCAGGTTAATACCATACTATATACAGGGTCAGTTAATACCATACTATATACAGGGTCAGTTAATACCATACTATATACAGGGTCAGTTAATACCATACTATATACAGGGTCAGTTAATACCATACTATATACAGGGTCAGTTAATACCATACTATATACAGGGTCAGTTAATACCATACTATATACAGGGTCAGTTAATACCATACTATATACAGGGTCAGGTTAATACCATACTATATACAGGGTCAGGTTAATACCATACTATATACAGGGTCAGGTTAATACCATACTATATACAGGGTCACTTAATACCATACTATATACAGGGTTAATACCATACTATATACAGGGTTAATACCATACTATATACAGGGTTAATACCATACTATATACAGGGTCAGTTAGTACCATACTATATACAGGGTCAGTTAGTACCATACTATATACAGGGTCAGTTAATACCATACTATATACAGGGTCAGTTAATACCATACTATATACAGGGTCAGTTAATACCATACTATATACAGGGTCAGGTTAGTACCATACTATATACAGGGTCAGGTTAGTACCATACTATATACAGGGTCAGGTTAGTACCATACTATATACAGGGTCAGTTAATACCATACTATATACAGGGTCAGTTAATACCATACTATATACAGGGTCAGTTAATACCATACTATATACATGGTCAGTTAATACCATACTATATACATGGTCAGTTAATACCATACTATATACAGGGTCAGTTAATACCATACTATATACAGGGTCAGTTAATACCATACTATATACAGGGTCAGTTAATACCATACTATATACAGGGTCAGTTAATACCATACTATATACAGGGTCAGTTAATACCATACTATATACAGGGTCAGTTAATACCATACTATATACAGGGTCAGTTAATACCATACTATATACAGGGTCAGTTAATACCATACTATATACAGGGTCAGGTAATACCATACTATATACAGGGTCAGGTTAATACCATACTATATACGGGGTCAGTTAATACCATACTATATACGGGGTCAGTTAATACCATACTATATACGGGGACAGGTTAATACCATACTATATACAGGGTCAGTTAATACCATACTATATACAGGGTCAGGTTAATACCATACTATATACAGGGTCAGTTAATACCATACTATATGCAGGGTCAGTTAATACCATACTATATGCAGGGTCAGTTAATACCATACTATATACAGGGTCAGTTAATACCATACTATATACAGGGTCAGTTAATACCATACTATATACAGGGTCAGGTAATACCATACTATATACAGGGTCAGGTTAATACCATACTATATACGGGGTCAGTTAATACCATACTATATACGGGGACAGGTTAATACCATACTATATACAGGGTCAGTTAATACCATACTATATACAGGGTCAGGTTAATACCATACTATATACACGGTCAGTTAATACCATACTATATACAGGATCAGTTAATACCATACTATATACAGGGTCAGTTAATACCACACAGGGTCAGCTAATACCATACTATATACAAGGTCAGTTAATACCATACTATATACAGGGTCAGTTAATACCATACTATATACAGGGTCAGTTAATGCCATACTATATACAGGGTCAGTTAATACCATACTATATACAGGGTCAGTTAGTACCATACTATATACAGGGTCAGGTTAATACCATACTATATACACGGTCAGTTAATACCATACTATATACAGGATCAGTTAATACCATACTATATACAGGGTCAGTTAATACCACACAGGGTCAGCTAATACCATACTATATACAAGGTCAGTTAATACCATACTATATACAGGGTCAGTTAATACCATACTATATACAGGGTCAGTTAATACCATACTATATACAGGGTCAGTTAGTACCATACTATATACAGGGTCAGGTTAATACCATACAATATACAGGGTCAGTTAATACCATACTATATACTATATACAGGGTCAGTTAATACCATACTATATACTATATACAGGATCAGGTTAATACCATACTATATACAGGGTCAGTTAATACCATACTATATACTATATACAGGGTCAGTTAATACCATACTATATACTATATACAGGGTCAGGTTAATACCATACTATATACAGGGTCAGTTAATACCATACTATATACTATATACAGGGTCAGGTTAATACCATACTATACACAGGGTCAGGTTAATACCATACTATATACAGGGCCAGTTAATACCATACTATATACAGGGTCAGTTAATACCATACTATATACAGGGTCAGTTAATACCATACTATATACAGGGTCAGTTAATACCATACTATATACAGGGTCAGTTAATACCATACTATATACAGGGTCAGTTAATACCATACTATATACAGGGTCAGTTAATACCATACTATATACAGGGTCAGCTAATACCAGACTATATACAGGGTCAGCTAATACCAGACTATATACAGGGTCAGTTAATACCAGACTATATACAGGGTCAGTTAATACCATACTATTTACAGGGTCAGTTAATACCATACTATATACAGGGTCAGTTAATACCATACTATATACAGGGTCAGGTTAATACCATACTATATACAGGGTCAGTTCAATACCACACTATATACAGGGTCAGTTAATACCATATACAGGGTCAGTTAATACCATACTATACACAGGGTCAGTTAATACCATACTATATACAGGGTCAGTTAATACCATACTATATACAGGGTCAGTTAATACCATACTATATACAGGGTCAGTTAATACCATACTATATACAGGGTCAGTTAATACCATACTATATACAGGGTCAGTTAATACCATACTATATACAGGGTCAGGTTAATACCATACTATATACAGGGTCAGTTCAATACCACACTATATACAGGGTCAGTTAATACCATACTATATACAGGATCAGTTAATACCATACTATATACAGGGTCAGTTAATACCATATACAGGGTCAGTTAATACCATACTATATACAGGGTCAGTTAATACCATACTATGTACAGGGTCAGATAATACCATACTATATACAGGGTCAGTTAATACCATACTATATACAGGGTCAGTTAATACCATACTATGTACAGGGTCAGTTAATACCATACTATATACAGGGTCAGTTAATACCATACTATATACAGGGTCAGTTAATACCATACTATATACAGGGTCAGTTAATACCATATACAGGGTCAGTTAATACCATACTATATACAGGGTCAGGTTAATACCATACTATATACAGGGTCAGGTTAATACCATACTATATACAGGGTCAGGTTAATACCATACTATATACAGGGTCAGTTAATACCATACTATATACAGGGTCAGGTTAATACCATACTATATACAGGGTCAGGTTAATACCATACTATATACAGGGTCAGTTAATACCATACTATATACAGGGTCAGTTTAATACCATACTATATACAGGGTCAGTTAATACCATACTATATACAGGGTCAGTTAATACCATACTATATACAGGGTCAGTTAATACCATACTATATACAGGGTCAGTTAATACCATACTATATACAGGGTCAGTTAATACCATACTATGTACAGGGTCAGATAATACCATACTATATACAGGGTCAGTTAATACCATACTATGTACAGGGTCAGTTAATACCATACTATATACAGGGTCAGTTAATACCATACTATATACAGGGTCAGTTAATACCATACTATGTACAGGGTCAGATAATACCATACTATATACAGGGTCAGTTAATACCATACTATGTACAGGGTCAGTTAATACCATACTATATACAGGGTCAGGTTAATACCATACTATATACAGGGTCAGTTAATACCATACTATGTACAGGGTCAGATAATACCATACTATATACAGGGTCAGGTTAATACCATACTATATACAGGGTCAGTTAATACCATACTATATACAGGGTCAGGTTAATACCATACTATATACAGGGTCAGATAATACCATACTATATACAGGGTCAGGTTAATACCACACTATGTACAGGGTCAGATAATACCATACTATATACAGGGTCAGATAATACCATACTATATACAGGGTCAGGTTAATACCACACTATGTACAGGGTCAGATAATACCATACTATATACAGGGTCAGATAATACCATACTATATACAGGGTCAGGTTAATACCACACTATATACAGGGTCAGATAATACAGCCCCAGTGATATACTGCATTGTTTGTGTAGGGTTAATGCAACGATGAAGTGTTTGTAAAGTTAAGCATATACTGTTATATATATATATATACAGGAGATATGTGGTTGTTGTGGTTAAGAGTGTCTACTAGATGACCAAATGTAGGTTGGTCATTTGGCAGACCTGCTCCAACCTTAACTCAGTTCTCCTGTGTGATTGCAGCAACTGGAGAACAGTCTGAATGAGTTTGGCGAGAAGTGGGTCCTCAACCCTGGAGACGGGGCCTTCTACGGACCCAAGGTAAGACCTACCAATGTTATCATGTTGTATTTGAACTTTATAAGGATCAAAAGGGAATATGGTATCTCAACTATGTCAAACTAACTCATCATGGAGGAATGGAAGCATTACTTATAGGCCATGCTGTCGTGACGCCATGATGTGGTGACGCCATGCTGTGGTGACGCCATGCTGTGGTGACGCCATGCTGTGGTGACGCCATGCTGTGGTGACGCCATGCTGTGGTGACGCCATGCTGTGGTGACGCCATGCTGTGGTGACGCCATGCTGTGGTGACGCCATGCTGTGGTGACGCCATGCTGTGGTGACGCCATGATGTGGTGACCCCAAGCTGTGGTGACCCCAAGCTGTGGTGACCCCATGCTGTGGCGACGCCATGCTGTGGTGACGCCATGCTGTGGTGACCCCATGCTGTGGTGACGCCATGCTGTGGTGACGCCATGCTGTGGTGACGCCATGCTGTGGTGACGCCATGCTGTGGTGACGCCATGCTGTCGTGACGCCATGCTGTGGTGACGCCATGCTGTGGTGACGCCATGCTGTGGTGACGCCATGCTGTGGTGACGCCATGCTGTGGTGACGCCATGCTGTGGTGACGCCATGCTGTGGTGACCCCATGCTGTCGTGACCCCATGCTGTCGTGACCCCATGCTGTCGTGACCCCATGCTGTGGTGACGCCATGCTGTGGTGACGCCATGCTGTGGTGACGCCATGCTGTGGTGACCCCATGCTGTGGTGACGCCATGCTGTGGTGACCCCATGCTGTGGCGACGCCATGCTGTGGTGACGCCATGCTGTGGCGACCCCATGCTGTGGTGACGCCATGCTGTGGTGACGCCATGCTGTGGTGACGCCATGCTGTGGTGACGCCATGCTGTGGTGACGCCATGCTGTGGCGACGCCATGCTGTGGTGACGCCATGCTGTGGTGACGCCATGCTGTGGCGACGCCATGCTGTGGCGACGCCATGCTGTGGTGACGCCATGCTGTGGTGACGCCATGCTGTGGTGACGCCATGCTGTGGCGACGCCATGCTGTGGCGACCCCATGCTGTGGCGACCCCATGCTGTGGCGACCCCATGCTGTGGCGACCCCATGCTGTGGCGACGCCATGCTGTGGCGACCCCATGCTGTGGCGACCCCATGCTGTGGCGCCCCCATGCTGTGGCGACGCCATGCTGTGGCGACCCCATGCTGTGGCGACCCCATGCTGTGGCGACGCCATGCTGTGGCGACCCCATGCTGTGGCGACGCCATGCTGTGGCGACCCCATGCTGTGGCGACGCCATGCTGTGGCGACCCCATGCTGTGGTGACGCCATGCTGTGGCGACGCCATGCTGTGGCGACGCCATGATGTGGTGACCCCAAGCTGTGGCGACCCCATGCTGTGGTGACCCCATGATGTGGTGACCCCAAGCTGTGGCGACCCCATGCTGTGGTGACCCCATGATGTGTGTTATACCCGGTTGTAGATTGACATCCAGATCAAGGATGCTATTGGTCGATACCACCAGTGTGCCACCATCCAGCTGGACTTCCAGCTACCAATCCGCTTCAACCTCACCTTTGTCAGGTAACACTTCCTCTGACATCTCTGTAACACAGTTTGCTAGTGGTTGCTAGACAGGAGTTTGTTGACAGAGCAGCATCGTGATTGGTCACATTATTTCTAATGGTCTTCTGTAGTTGGTTTGTCAACTGGCTAGAAATGGGGAGAACAGGGGCACTGTGTGGAACTAAAGATCATTTTGAGGACTTTCTTTTTATGCTACATGTGTCTGATGGAAATGTGTGTGTGTGTGTGTGTGTGTGTGTGTGTGTGTGTGTGTGTGTGTGTAGCCATGATGGAGACGATAAGCAGAGGCCAGTCATCATCCACAGAGCCATCCTGGGATCAGTAGAGAGGATGATCGCTATCCTCACTGAGAACTACGGAGGGAAATGGTGAGGGGCAATACTAGTACTGATACTATCTAATCTACTGTAGTTGGTAATACTAGTACTGATACTATCTGATCTACTGTAGCTGGTAATACTAGTACTGATACTACTACTATCTAATCTACTGTAGCTGGTAATACTAGTACTGATACTATCTGATCTACTGTAGCTGGTAATACTAGTACTGATACTACTACTATCTGATCTACTGTAGCTGGTAATACTAGTACTGATACTACTACTATCTGATCTACTGTAGCTGGTAATACTAGTACTGATACTATCTGATCTACTGTAGCTGGTAATACTAGTACTGATACTATCTGATCTACTGTAGCTGGTAATACTAGTACTGATACTATCTGATCTACTGTAGCTGGTAATACTAGTACTGATACTATCTAATCTACTGTAGCTGGTAATACTAGTACTGATACTACTACTATCTGATCTACTGTAGCTGGTAATACTAGTACTGATACTATCTGATCTACTGTAGCTGGTAATACTAGTACTGATACTACTACTATCTAATCTACTGTAGCTGGTAATACTAGTACTGATACTATCTAATCTACTGTAGCTGGTAATACTAGTACTGATACTACTACTATCTAATCTACTGTAGCTGGTAATACTAGTACTGATACTATCTAATCTACTGTAGCTGGTAATACTAGTACTGATACTACTATCTGATCTACTGTAGCTGGTAATACTAGTACTGATACTATCTGATCTACTGTAGCTGGTAATACTAGTACTGCTACTACTACTACTATCTGATCTACTGTAGCTGGTAATACTAGTACTGATACTACTACTATCTGATCTACTGTAGCTGGTAATACTAGTACTGATACTACCACTATATAATCTACTGTAGCTGGTAATACTAGTACTGATACTACTACTATCTAATCTACTGTAGCTGGTAATACTAGTACTGATACTACTACTATCTAATCTACTGTAGCTGGTAATACTAGTACTGATACTACTACTATCTAATCTACTGTAGCTGGTAATACTAGTACTGATACTACTACTATCTAATCTACTGTAGCTGGTAATACTAGTACTGATACTACTATCTGATCTACTGTAGCTGGTAATACTAGTACTGATACTATCTAATCTACTGTAGCTGGTAATACTAGTACTGATACTATCTGATCTACTGTAGCTGGTAATACTAGTACTGATACTACTATCTGATCTACTGTAGCTGGTAATACTAGTACTGATACTATCTAATCTACTGTAGCTGGTAATACTAGTACTGATACTACTATCTGATCTACTGTAGCTGGTAATACTAGTACTGATACTATCTGATCTACTGTAGCTGGTAATACTAGTACTGCTACTACTACTATCTGATCTACTGTAGCTGGTAATACTAGTACTGATACTACTACTATCTGATCTACTGTAGCTGGTAATACTAGTACTGATACTATCTAATCTACTGTAGCTGGTAATACTAGTACTGATACTACTACTATATAATCTACTGTAGCTGGTAATACTAGTACTGATACTACTACTATCTAATCTACTGTAGCTGGTAATACTAGTACTGATACTATCTGATCTACTGTAGCTGGTAATACTAGTACTGATACTATCTAATCTACTGTAGCTGGTAATACTAGTACTGATACTACTATCTAATCTACTGTAGCTGGTAATACTAGTACTGATACTACTACTATCTAATCTACTGTAGCTGGTAATACTAGTACTGATACTATCTGATCTACTGTAGCTGGTAATACTAGTACTGATACTATCTAATCTACTGTAGCTGGTAATACTAGTACTGATACTACTATCTAATCTACTGTAGCTGGTAATACTAGTACTGATACTACTACTATCTAATCTACTGTAGCTGGTAATACTAGTACTGATACTATCTGATCTACTGTAGCTGGTAATACTAGTACTGATACTATCTGATCTACTGTAGCTGGTAATACTAGTACTGATACTATCTGATCTACTGTAGCTGGTAATACTAGTACTGATACTATCTAATCTACTGTAGCTGGTAATACTAGTACTGATACTATCTAATCTACTGTAGCTGGTAATACTAGTACTGATACTACTACTATCTAATCTACTGTAGCTGGTAATACTAGTACTGATACTACTACTATCTGATCTACTGTAGCTGGTAATACTAGTACTGATACTATCTGATCTACTGTAGCTGGTAATACTAGTACTGATACTACTACTATCTAATCTACTGTAGCTGGTAATACTAGTACTGCTACTACTACTATCTGATCTACTGTAGCTGGTAATACTAGTACTGATACTACTACTATCTAATCTACTGTAGCTGGTAATACTAGTACTGATACTATCTAATCTACTGTAGCTGGTAATACTAGTACTGATACTACTATCTAATCTACTGTAGCTGGTAATACTAGTACTGATACTACTACTATCTAATCTACTGTAGCTGGTAATACTAGTACTGATACTACTACTATCTAATCTACTGTAGCTGGTAATACTAGTACTGATACTACTACTATCTAATCTACTGTAGCTGGTAATACTAGTACTGATACTACTACTATCTAATCTACTGTAGCTGGTAATACTAGTACTGATACTACTACTATCTAATCTACTGTAGCTGTTAATACTAGTACTGATACTACTACTATATAATCTACTGTAGCTGGTAATACTAGTACTGATACTACTATCTGATCTACTGTAGCTGGTAATACTAGTACTGATACTACTACTATCTAATCTACTGTAGCTGTTAATACTAGTACTGATACTACTACTATATAATCTACTGTAGCTGGTAATACTAGTACTGATACTATCTAATCTACTGTAGCTGGTAATACTAGTACTGATACTACTACTATCTAATCTACTGTAGCTGGTAATACTAGTACTGATACTATCTGATCTACTGTAGCTGGTAATACTAGTACTGATACTATCTGATCTACTGTAGCTGGTAATACTAGTACTGATACTACTACTATCTAATCTACTGTAGCTGGTAATACTAGTACTGATACTACTACTATCTGATCTACTGTAGCTGGTAATACTAGTACTGATACTATCTAATCTACTGTAGCTGGTAATACTAGTACTGATACTATCTAATCTACTGTAGCTGGTAATACTAGTACTGATACTACTACTATCTAATCTACTGTAGCTGGTAATACTAGTACTGATACTATCTGATCTACTGTAGCTGGTAATACTAGTACTGATACTACTACTATCTAATCTACTGTAGCTGGTAATACTAGTACTGATACTATCTGATCTACTGTAGCTGGTAATACTAGTACTGATACTACTACTATCTAATCTACTGTAGCTGGTGATACTAGTACTGATACTACTACTATCTAATCTACTGTAGCTGGTAATACTAGTACTGATACTACTACTATCTAATCTACTGTAGCTGGTAATACTAGTACTGATACTACTACTATCTAATCTACTGTAGCTGGTAATACTAGTACTGATACTACTACTATCTAATCTACTGTAGCTGGTAATACTAGTACTGATACTATCTAATCTACTGTAGCTGGTAATACTAGTACTGATACTACTACTATCTGATCTACTGTAGCTGGTAATACTAGTACTGATACTACTACTATCTGATCTACTGTAGCTGGTAATACTAGTACTGATACTACTACTATCTAATCTACCGTAGCTGGTAATACTAGTACTGATACTACTACTATCTAATCTACTTTAGCTGGTAATACCAGTACTGATACTACTACTATCTGATCTACTGTAGCTGGTAATACTAGTACTGATACTACTACTATCTGATCTACTGTAGCTGGTAATACTAGTACTGATACTACTACTATCTAATCTACTTTAGCTGGTAATACTAGTACTGATACTATCTAATCTACTGTAGCTGGTAATACTAGTACTGATACTACTACTATCTAATCTACTGTAGCTGGTAATACTAGTACTGATACTATCTGATCTACTGTAGCTGGTAATACTAGTACTGATACTATCTAATCTACTGTAGCTGGTAATACTAGTACTGATACTATCTAATCTACTGTAGCTGGTAATACTAGTACTGATACTACTACTATCTAATCTACTGTAGCTGGTAATACTAGTACTGATACTATCTGATCTACTGTAGCTGGTAATACTAGTACTGATACTACTACTATCTAATCTACTGTAGCTGGTAATACTAGTACTGATACTACTACTATCTAATCTACTGTAGCTGGTAATACTAGTACTGATACTACTACTATCTAATCTACTGTAGCTGGTAATACTAGTACTGATACTACTACTATCTAATCTACTGTAGCTGGTAATACTAGTACTGATACTATCTAATCTACTGTAGCTGGTAATACTAGTACTGATACTACTACTATCTGATCTACTGTAGCTGGTAATACTAGTACTGATACTACTACTATCTAATCTACTTTAGCTGGTAATACCAGTACTGATACTATCTAATCTACTGTAGCTGGTAATACTAGTACTGATACTACTACTATCTGATCTACTGTAGCTGGTAATACTAGTACTGATACTACTACTATCTAATCTACTTTAGCTGGTAATACTAGTACTGATACTATCTAATCTACTGTAGCTGGTAATACTAGTACTGATACTACTACTATCTAATCTACTGTAGCTGGTAATACTAGTACTGATACTATCTGATCTACTGTAGCTGGTAATACTAGTACTGATACTATCTGATCTACTGTAGCTGGTAATACTAGTACTGATACTATCTAATCTACTGTAGCTGGTAATACTAGTACTGATACTACTACTATCTAATCTACTGTAGCTGGTAATACTAGTACTGATACTATCTGATCTACTGTAGCTGGTAATACTAGTACTGATACTACTATCTAATCTACTATAGCTGGTAATACTAGTACTGATACTACCACTATCTGATCTACTGTAGCTGGTAATACTAGTACTGATACTATCTGATCTACTGTAGCTGGTAATACTAGTACTACTACTATCTGATCTACTGTAGCTGGTAATACTAGTACTGATACTATCTGATCTACTGTAGCTGGTAATACTAGTACTGATACTATCTGATCTACTGTAGCTGGTAATACTAGTACTGATACTACTACTATCTAATCTACTGTAGCTGGTAATACTAGTACTGATACTACTAATATCTAATCTACTGTAGCTGGTAATACTAGTACTGATACTATCTAATCTACTGTAGCTGGTAATACTAGTACTGATACTACTACTATCTAATCTACTGTAGCTGGTAATACTAGTACTGATACTACTACTATCTGATCTACTGTAGCTGGTAATACTAGTACTGATACTATCTGATCTACTGTAGCTGGTAATACTAGTACTGATACTACTACTATCTGATCTACTGTAGCTGGTAATACTAGTACTGATACTACTACTATCTGATCTACTGTAGCTGGTAATACTAGTACTGATACTACTACTATCTGATCTACTGTAGCTGGTAATACTAGTACTGATACTACTACTATCTGATCTACTGTAGCTGGTAATACTAGTACTGATACTACTACTATCTAATCTACTGTAGCTGGTAATACTAGTACTGATACTATCTGATCTACTGTAGCTGGTAATACTAGTACTGATACTATCTGATCTACTGTAGCTGGTAATAATAGTACTGATACTACTACTATCTAATCTACTGTAGCTGGTAATACTAGTACTGATACTACTAATATATAATCTACTGTAGCTGGCAATACTAGTACTGATACTACTACTATCTAATCTACTGTAGCTGGTAATACTAGTACTGATACTATCTGATCTACTGTAGCTGGTAATACTAGTACTGATACTACTACTATCTAATCTACTGTAGCTGGTAATACTAGTACTGATACTATCTGATCTACTGTAGCTGGTAATACTAGTACTGATACTACTACTGTCTAATCTACTGTAGCTGGTGATACTAGTACTGATACTACTACTATCTAATCTACTGTAGCTGGTAATACTAGTACTGATACTACTACTATCTAATCTACCGTAGCTGGTATTACTAGTACTGATACTACTACTATCTAATCTACTGTAGCTGGTAATACTAGTACTGATACTACTACTATCTAATCTACTGTAGCTGGTAATACTAGTACTGATACTACTACTATCTAATCTACTGTAGCTGGTAATACTAGTACTGATACTACTACTATCTAATCTACTGTAGCTGGTAATACTAGTACTGATACTATCTAATCTACTGTAGCTGGTAATACTAGTACTGATACTACTACTATCTAATCTACCGTAGCTGGTAATACTAGTACTGATACTATCTGATCTACTGTAGCTGGTAATACTAGTACTGATACTATCTAATCTACTGTAGCTGGTAATACTAGTACTGATACTATCTAATCTACTGTAGCTGGTAATACTAGTACTGATACTACTACTATCTAATCTACTGTAGCTGGTAA
The DNA here is from genome assembly GCF_029448725.1 of Salvelinus fontinalis. NCBI lineage: Eukaryota > Metazoa > Chordata > Actinopteri > Salmoniformes > Salmonidae > Salvelinus > Salvelinus fontinalis. Next base: position 7,941,027 of record NC_074668.1, on the reverse strand, counting down.
TACTAGTACTGATACTATCTAATCTACTGTAGCTGGTAATACTAGTACTGATACTACTATCTAATCTACTGTAGCTGGTAATACTAGTACTGATACTACTACTATCTAATCTACTGTAGCTGGTAATACTAGTACTGATACTACTACTATCTAATCTACTGTAGCTGGTAATACTAGTACTGATACTACTACTATCTAATCTACTGTAGCTGGTAATACTAGTACTGATACTACTACTATCTAATCTACTGTAGCTGGTAATACTAGTACTGATACTACTACTATCTAATCTACTGTAGCTGTTAATACTAGTACTGATACTACTACTATATAATCTACTGTAGCTGGTAATACTAGTACTGATACTACTATCTGATCTACTGTAGCTGGTAATACTAGTACTGATACTACTACTATCTAATCTACTGTAGCTGTTAATACTAGTACTGATACTACTACTATATAATCTACTGTAGCTGGTAATACTAGTACTGATACTATCTAATCTACTGTAGCTGGTAATACTAGTACTGATACTACTACTATCTAATCTACTGTAGCTGGTAATACTAGTACTGATACTATCTGATCTACTGTAGCTGGTAATACTAGTACTGATACTACTACTATCTAATCTACTGTAGCTGGTAATACTAGTACTGATACTATCTGATCTACTGTAGCTGGTAATACTAGTACTGATACTACTACTATCTAATCTACTGTAGCTGGTGATACTAGTACTGATACTACTACTATCTAATCTACTGTAGCTGGTAATACTAGTACTGATACTACTACTATCTAATCTACTGTAGCTGGTAATACTAGTACTGATACTACTACTATCTAATCTACTGTAGCTGGTAATACTAGTACTGATACTACTAATATCTAATCTACTGTAGCTGGTAATACTAGTACTGATACTATCTAATCTACTGTAGCTGGTAATACTAGTACTGATACTACTACTATCTGATCTACTGTAGCTGGTAATACTAGTACTGATACTACTACTATCTAATCTACTTTAGCTGGTAATACTAGTACTGATACTATCTAATCTACTGTAGCTGGTAATACTAGTACTGATACTACTACTATCTGATCTACTGTAGCTGGTAATACTAGTACTGATACTACTACTATCTAATCTACTTTAGCTGGTAATACTAGTACTGATACTATCTAATCTACTGTAGCTGGTAATACTAGTACTGATACTACTACTATCTAATCTACTGTAGCTGGTAATACTAGTACTGATACTATCTGATCTACTGTAGCTGGTAATACTAGTACTGATACTATCTGATCTACTGTAGCTGGTAATACTAGTACTGATACTATCTAATCTACTGTAGCTGGTAATACTAGTACTGATACTATCTGATCTACTGTAGCTGGTAATACTATTACTGATACTACTATCTAATCTACTATAGCTGGTAATACTAGTACTGATACTACCACTATCTGATCTACTGTAGCTGGTAATACTAGTACTGATACTATCTGATCTACTGTAGCTGGTAATACTAGTACTACTACTATCTGATCTACTGTAGCTGGTAATACTAGTACTGATACTATCTGATCTACTGCAGCTGGTAATACTAGTACTGATACTATCTGATCTACTGTAGCTGGTAATACTAGTACTGATACTACTACTATCTAATCTACTGTAGCTGGTAATACTAGTACTGATACTACTAATATCTAATCTACTGTAGCTGGTAATACTAGTACTGATACTATCTAATCTACTGTAGCTGGTAATACTAGTACTGATACTACTACTATCTAATCTACTGTAGCTGGTAATACTAGTACTGATACTATCTGATCTACTGTAGCTGGTAATACTAGTACTGATACTATCTGATCTACTGTAGCTGGTAATACTAGTACTGATACTATCTAATCTACTGTAGCTGGTAATACTAGTACTGATACTACTACTATCTAATCTACTGTAGCTGGTAATACTAGTACTGATACTACTACTATCTGATCTACTGTAGCTGGTAATACTAGTACTGATACTATCTGATCTACTGTAGCTGGTAATACTAGTACTGATACTACTACTATCTGATCTACTGTAGCTGGTAATACTAGTACTGATACTACTACTATCTGATCTACTGTAGCTGGTAATACTAGTACTGATACTACTACTATCTGATCTACTGTAGCTGGTAATACTAGTACTGATACTACTACTATCTGATCTACTGTAGCTGGTAATACTAGTACTGATACTACTACTATCTAATCTACTGTAGCTGGTAATACTAGTACTGATACTATCTGATCTACTGTAGCTGGTAATACTAGTACTGATACTATCTGATCTACTGTAGCTGGTAATACTAGTACTGATACTACTACTATCTAATCTACTGTAGCTGGTAATACTAGTACTGATACTATCTAATCTACTGTAGCTGGTAATACTAGTACTGATACTACTATCTAATCTACTGTAGCTGGTAATACTAGTACTGATACTACTACTATCTAATCTACTGTAGCTGGTAATACTAGTACTGATACTATCTGATCTACTGTAGCTGGTAATACTAGTACTGATACTATCTGATCTACTGTAGCTGGTAATACTAGTACTGATACTATCTGATCTACTGTAGCTGGTAATACTAGTACTGATACTATCTAATCTACTGTAGCTGGTAATACTAGTACTGATACTACTACTATCTAATCTACTGTAGCTGGTAATACTAGTACTGATACTACTAATATCTAATCTACTGTAGCTGGTAATACTAGTACTGATACTATCTAATCTACTGTAGCTGGTGATACTAGTACTGATACTACTACTATCTAATCTACTGTAGCTGGTAATACTAGTACTGATACTATCTAATCTACTGTAGCTGGTAATACTAGTACTGATACTACTACTATCTAATCTACTGTAGCTGGTAATACTAGTACTGATACTATCTAATCTACTGTAGCTGGTAATACTAGTACTGATACTACTACTATCTAATCTACTGTAGCTGGTAATACTAGTACTGATACTATCTGATCTACTGTAGCTGGTAATACTAGTACTGATACTACTATCTGATCTACTGTAGCTGGTAATACTAGTACTGATACTACTATCTAATCTACTGTAGCTGGTAATACTAGTACTGATACTACTACTATCTAATCTACTGTAGCTGGTAATACTAGTACTACTACTATCTAATCTACTGTAGCTGGTAATACTAGTACTGATACTACTACTATCTAATCTACTGTAGCTGGTAATACTAGTACTGATACTACTACTATCTAATCTACTGTAGCTGGTAATACTAGTACTGATACTACTACTATCTAATCTACTGTAGCTGGTAATACTAGTACTGATACTACTACTATCTAATCTACTGTAGCTGGTAATACTAGTACTGATACTACTACTATCTAATCTACTGTAGCTGTTAATACTAGTACTGATACTACTACTATATAATCTACTGTAGCTGGTAATACTAGTACTGATACTACTATCTGATCTACTGTAGCTGGTAATACTAGTACTGATACTACTACTATCTAATCTACTGTAGCTGTTAATACTAGTACTGATACTACTACTATATATTCTACTGTAGCTGGTAATACTAGTACTGATACTATCTAATCTACTGTAGCTGGTAATACTAGTACTGATACTACTACTATCTAATCTACTGTAGCTGGTAATACTAGTACTGATACTATCTGATCTACTGTAGCTGGTAATACTAGTACTGATACTATCTGATCTACTGTAGCTGGTAATACTAGTACTGATACTACTACTATCTAATCTACTGTAGCTGGTAATACTAGTACTGATACTACTACTATCTGATCTACTGTAGCTGGTAATACTAGTACTGATACTATCTAATCTACTGTAGCTGGTAATACTAGTACTGATACTATCTAATCTACTGTAGCTGGTAATACTAGTACTGATACTACTACTATCTAATCTACTGTAGCTGGTAATACTAGTACTGATACTATCTGATCTACTGTAGCTGGTAATACTAGTACTGATACTACTACTATCTAATCTACTGTAGCTGGTAATACTAGTACTGATACTATCTGATCTACTGTAGCTGGTAATACTAGTACTGATACTACTACTATCTAATCTACTGTAGCTGGTGATACTAGTACTGATACTACTACTATCTAATCTACTGTAGCTGGTAATACTAGTACTGATACTACTACTATCTAATCTACTGTAGCTGGTAATACTAGTACTGATACTACTACTATCTAATCTACTGTAGCTGGTAATACTAGTACTGATACTACTACTATCTAATCTACTGTAGCTGGTAATACTAGTACTGATACTACTACTATCTAATCTACTGTAGCTGGTAATACTAGTACTGATACTATCTAATCTACTGTAGCTGGTAATACTAGTACTGATACTACTACTATCTGATCTACTGTAGCTGGTAATACTAGTACTGATACTACTACTATCTAATCTACTTTAGCTGGTAATACTAGTACTGATACTATCTAATCTACTGTAGCTGGTAATACTAGTACTGATACTACTACTATCTGATCTACTGTAGCTGGTAATACTAGTACTGATACTACTACTATCTAATCTACTTTAGCTGGTAATACTAGTACTGATACTATCTAATCTACTGTAGCTGGTAATACTAGTACTGATACTACTACTATCTAATCTACTGTAGCTGGTAATACTAGTACTGATACTATCTGATCTACTGTAGCTGGTAATACTAGTACTGATACTATCTGATCTACTGTAGCTGGTAATACTAGTACTGATACTATCTAATCTACTGTAGCTGGTAATACTAGTACTGATACTACTACTATCTAATCTACTGTAGCTGGTAATACTAGTACTGATACTATCTGATCTACTGTAGCTGGTAATACTAGTACTGATACTACTATCTAATCTACTATAGCTGGTAATACTAGTACTGATACTACCACTATCTGATCTACTGTAGCTGGTAATACTAGTACTGATACTACTACTATCTAATCTACTGTAGCTGGTGATACTAGTACTGATACTACTACTATCTAATCTACTGTAGCTGGTAATACTAGTACTGATACTACTACTATCTAATCTACTGTAGCTGGTAATACTAGTACTGATACTACTACTATCTAATCTACTGTAGCTGGTAATACTAGTACTGATACTACTACTATCTAATCTACTGTAGCTGGTAATACTAGTACTGATACTACTACTATCTAATCTACTGTAGCTGGTAATACTAGTACTGATACTATCTAATCTACTGTAGCTGGTAATACTAGTACTGATACTACTACTATCTGATCTACTGTAGCTGGTAATACTAGTACTGATACTACTACTATCTAATCTACTTTAGCTGGTAATACTAGTACTGATACTATCTAATCTACTGTAGCTGGTAATACTAGTACTGATACTACTACTATCTGATCTACTGTAGCTGGTAATACTAGTACTGATACTACTACTATCTAATCTACTTTAGCTGGTAATACTAGTACTGATACTATCTAATCTACTGTAGCTGGTAATACTAGTACTGATACTACTACTATCTAATCTACTGTAGCTGGTAATACTAGTACTGATACTACTATCTAATCTACTGTAGCTGGTAATACTAGTACTGATACTACTACTATCTAATCTACTGTAGCTGGTAATACTAGTACTGATACTACTACTATCTAATCTACTGTAGCTGGTAATACTAGTACTGATACTACTACTATCTAATCTACTGTAGCTGGTAATACTAGTACTGATACTACTACTATCTGATCTACTATAGCTGGTAATACTAGTACTGATACTACTACTATCTAATCTACTGTAGCTGGTAATACTAGTACTGATACTATCTAATCTACTGTAGCTGGTAATACTAGTACTGATACTACTATCTAATCTACTGTAGCTGGTAATACTAGTACTGATACTACTACTATCTAATCTACTGTAGCTGGTAATACTAGTACTGATACTACTACTATCTAATCTACTGTAGCTGGTAATACTAGTACTGATACTACTACTATCTAATCTACTGTAGCTGGTAATACTAGTACTGATACTACTACTATCTGATCTACTGTAGCTGGTAATACTAGTACTGATACTACTACTATCTGATCTACTGTAGCTGGTAATACTAGTACTGATACTACTACTATCTGATCTACTGTAGCTGGTAATACTAGTACTGATACTATCTGATCTACTGTAGCTGGTAATACTAGTACTGATACTACTATTATCTAATCTACTGTAGCTGGTAATACTAGTACTGATACTATCTAATCTACTGTAGCTGGTAATACTAGTACTGATACTACTACTATCTAATCTACTGTAGCTGGTAATACTAGTACTGATACTACTACTATCTAATCTACTGTAGCTGGTAATACTAGTACTGATACTACTACTATCTAATCTACTGTAGCTGGTAATACTAGTACTGATACTATCTAATCTACTGTAGCTGGTAATACTAGTACTGATACTACTATCTGATCTACTGTAGCTGGTAATACTAGTACTGATACTATCTAATCTACTGTAGCTGGTAATACTAGTACTGATACTACTACTATCTGATCTACTGTAGCTGGTAATACTAGTACTGATACTATCTGATCTACTGTAGCTGGTAATACTAGTACTGATACTACTACTATCTAATCTACTGTAGCTGGTAATACTAGTACTGATACTATCTAATCTACTGTAGCTGGTAATACTAGTACTGATACTACTACTATCTAATCTACTGTAGCTGGTAATACTAGTACTGATACTATCTAATCTACTGTAGCTGGTAATACTAGTACTGATACTACTATCTGATCTACTGTAGCTGGTAATACTAGTACTGATACTATCTGATCTACTGTAGCTGGTAATACTAGTACTGCTACTACTACTACTATCTGATCTACTGTAGCTGGTAATACTAGTACTGATACTACTACTATCTGATCTACTGTAGCTGGTAATACTAGTACTGATACTACCACTATATAATCTACTGTAGCTGGTAATACTAGTACTGATACTACTACTATCTAATCTACTGTAGCTGGTAATACTAGTACTGATACTACTACTATCTAATCTACTGTAGCTGGTAATACTAGTACTGATACTACTACTATCTAATCTACTGTAGCTGGTAATACTAGTACTGATACTACTACTATCTAATCTACTGTAGCTGGTAATACTAGTACTGATACTACTATCTGATCTACTGTAGCTGGTAATACTAGTACTGATACTATCTAATCTACTGTAGCTGGTAATACTAGTACTGATACTACTACTATCTGATCTACTGTAGCTGGTAATACTAGTACTGATACTATCTGATCTACTGTAGCTGGTAATACTAGTACTGATACTATCTGATCTACTGTAGCTGGTAATACTAGTACTGATACTACTACTATCTAATCTACTGTAGCTGGTAATACTAGTACTGATACTATCTGATCTACTGTAGCTGGTAATACTAGTACTGATACTACTATCTGATCTACTGTAGCTGGTAATACTAGTACTGATACTACTACTAGATCTACTGTAGCTGGTAATACTAGTACTGATACTACTATCTGATCTACTGTAGCTGGTAATACTAGTACTGATACTATCTAGATCTACTGTAGCTGGTAATACTAGTACTGATACTACTACTATCTGATCTACTGTAGCTGGTAATACTAGTACTGATACTACTACTATCTGATCTACTGTAGCTGGTAATACTAGTACTGATACTATCTAATCTACTGTAGCTGGTAATACTAGTACTGATACTACTACTATCTAATCTACTGTAGCTGGTAATACTAGTACTGATACTACTACTATCTAATCTACTGTAGCTGGTAATACTAGTACTGATACTATCTGATCTACTGTAGCTGGTAATACTAGTACTGATACTATCTAATCTACTGTAGCTGGTAATACTAGTACTGATACTACTATCTAATCTACTGTAGCTGGTAATACTAGTACTGATACTACTACTATCTAATCTACTGTAGCTGGTAATACTAGTACTGATACTATCTGATCTACTGTAGCTGGTAATACTAGTACTGATACTATCTAATCTACTGTAGCTGGTAATACTAGTACTGATACTACTATCTAATCTACTGTAGCTGGTAATACTAGTACTGATACTACTACTATCTAATCTACTGTAGCTGGTAATACTAGTACTGATACTATCTGATCTACTGTAGCTGGTAATACTAGTACTGATACTATCTGATCTACTGTAGCTGGTAATACTAGTACTGATACTATCTGATCTACTGTAGCTGGTAATACTAGTACTGATACTACTATCTAATCTACTGTAGCTGGTAATACTAGTACTGATACTACTACTATCTGATCTACTGTAGCTGGTAATACTAGTACTGATACTATCTAATCTACTGTAGCTGGTAATACTAGTACTGATACTACTACTATCTAATCTACTGTAGCTGGTAATACTAGTACTGATACTACTACTATCTAATCTACTGTAGCTGGTAATACTAGTACTGATACTACTACTATCTAATCTACTGTAGCTGGTAATACTAGTACTGATACTATCTAATCTACTGTAGCTGGTAATACTAGTACTGATACTACTATCTAATCTACTGTAGCTGGTAATACTAGTACTGATACTACTACTATCTAATCTACTGTAGCTGGTAATACTAGTACTGATACTACTACTATCTAATCTACTGTAGCTGGTAATACTAGTACTGATACTACTACTATCTAATCTACTGTAGCTGGTAATACTAGTACTGATACTACTACTATCTAATCTACTGTAGCTGGTAATACTAGTACTGATACTACTACTATCTAATCTACTGTAGCTGTTAATACTAGTACTGATACTACTACTATATAATCTACTGTAGCTGGTAATACTAGTACTGATACTACTATCTGATCTACTGTAGCTGGTAATACTAGTACTGATACTACTACTATCTAATCTACTGTAGCTGTTAATACTAGTACTGATACTACTACTATATAATCTACTGTAGCTGGTAATACTAGTACTGATACTATCTAATCTACTGTAGCTGGTAATACTAGTACTGATACTACTACTATCTAATCTACTGTAGCTGGTAATACTAGTACTGATACTATCTGATCTACTGTAGCTGGTAATACTAGTACTGATACTATCTGATCTACTGTAGCTGGTAATACTAGTACTGATACTACTACTATCTAATCTACTGTAGCTGGTAATACTAGTACTGATACTACTACTATCTGATCTACTGTAGCTGGTAATACTAGTACTGATACTATCTAATCTACTGTAGCTGGTAATACTAGTACTGATACTATCTAATCTACTGTAGCTGGTAATACTAGTACTGATACTACTACTATCTAATCTACTGTAGCTGGTAATACTAGTACTGATACTATCTGATCTACTGTAGCTGGTAATACTAGTACTGATACTACTACTATCTAATCTACTGTAGCTGGTAATACTAGTACTGATACTATCTGATCTACTGTAGCTGGTAATACTAGTACTGATACTACTACTATCTAATCTACTGTAGCTGGTGATACTAGTACTGATACTACTACTATCTAATCTACTGTAGCTGGTAATACTAGTACTGATACTACTACTATCTAATCTACTGTAGCTGGTAATACTAGTACTGATACTACTACTATCTAATCTACTGTAGCTGGTAATACTAGTACTGATACTACTACTATCTAATCTACTGTAGCTGGTAATACTAGTACTGATACTATCTAATCTACTGTAGCTGGTAATACTAGTACTGATACTACTACTATCTGATCTACTGTAGCTGGTAATACTAGTACTGATACTACTACTATCTAATCTACTTTAGCTGGTAATACCAGTACTGATACTATCTAATCTACTGTAGCTGGTAATACTAGTACTGATACTACTACTATCTGATCTACTGTAGCTGGTAATACTAGTACTGATACTACTACTATCTAATCTACTTTAGCTGGTAATACTAGTACTGATACTATCTAATCTACTGTAGCTGGTAATACTAGTACTGATACTACTACTATCTAATCTACTGTAGCTGGTAATACTAGTACTGATACTATCTGATCTACTGTAGCTGGTAATACTAGTACTGATACTATCTAATCTACTGTAGCTGGTAATACTAGTACTGATACTATCTAATCTACTGTAGCTGGTAATACTAGTACTGATACTACTACTATCTAATCTACTGTAGCTGGTAATACTAGTACTGATACTATCTGATCTACTGTAGCTGGTAATACTAGTACTGATACTACTACTATCTAATCTACTGTAGCTGGTAATACTAGTACTGATACTACTACTATCTAATCTACTGTAGCTGGTAATACTAGTACTGATACTACTACTATCTAATCTACTGTAGCTGGTAATACTAGTACTGATACTACTACTATCTAATCTACTGTAGCTGGTAATACTAGTACTGATACTATCTAATCTACTGTAGCTGGTAATACTAGTACTGATACTACTACTATCTGATCTACTGTAGCTGGTAATACTAGTACTGATACTACTACTATCTAATCTACTTTAGCTGGTAATACCAGTACTGATACTATCTAATCTACTGTAGCTGGTAATACTAGTACTGATACTACTACTATCTGATCTACTGTAGCTGGTAATACTAGTACTGATACTACTACTATCTAATCTACTTTAGCTGGTAATACTAGTACTGATACTATCTAATCTACTGTAGCTGGTAATACTAGTACTGATACTACTACTATCTAATCTACTGTAGCTGGTAATACTAGTACTGATACTATCTGATCTACTGTAGCTGGTAATACTAGTACTGATACTATCTGATCTACTGTAGCTGGTAATACTAGTACTGATACTATCTAATCTACTGTAGCTGGTAATACTAGTACTGATACTACTACTATCTAATCTACTGTAGCTGGTAATACTAGTACTGATACTATCTGATCTACTGTAGCTGGTAATACTAGTACTGATACTACTATCTAATCTACTATAGCTGGTAATACTAGTACTGATACTACCACTATCTGATCTACTGTAGCTGGTAATACTAGTACTGATACTATCTGATCTACTGTAGCTGGTAATACTAGTACTACTACTATCTGATCTACTGTAGCTGGTAATACTAGTACTGATACTATCTGATCTACTGTAGCTGGTAATACTAGTACTGATACTATCTGATCTACTGTAGCTGGTAATACTAGTACTGATACTACTACTATCTAATCTACTGTAGCTGGTAATACTAGTACTGATACTACTAATATCTAATCTACTGTAGCTGGTAATACTAGTACTGATACTATCTAATCTACTGTAGCTGGTAATACTAGTACTGATACTACTACTATCTAATCTACTGTAGCTGGTAATACTAGTACTGATACTACTACTATCTGATCTACTGTAGCTGGTAATACTAGTACTGATACTATCTGATCTACTGTAGCTGGTAATACTAGTACTGATACTACTACTATCTGATCTACTGTAGCTGGTAATACTAGTACTGATACTACTACTATCTGATCTACTGTAGCTGGTAATACTAGTACTGATACTACTACTATCTGATCTACTGTAGCTGGTAATACTAGTACTGATACTACTACTATCTGATCTACTGTAGCTGGTAATACTAGTACTGATACTACTACTATCTAATCTACTGTAGCTGGTAATACTAGTACTGATACTATCTGATCTACTGTAGCTGGTAATACTAGTACTGATACTATCTGATCTACTGTAGCTGGTAATAATAGTACTGATACTACTACTATCTAATCTACTGTAGCTGGTAATACTAGTACTGATACTACTAATATATAATCTACTGTAGCTGGCAATACTAGTACTGATACTACTACTATCTAATCTACTGTAGCTGGTAATACTAGTACTGATACTATCTGATCTACTGTAGCTGGTAATACTAGTACTGATACTACTACTATCTAATCTACTGTAGCTGGTAATACTAGTACTGATACTATCTGATCTACTGTAGCTGGTAATACTAGTACTGATACTACTACTATCTAATCTACTGTAGCTGGTGATACTAGTACTGATACTACTACTATCTAATCTACTGTAGCTGGTAATACTAGTACTGATACTACTACTATCTAATCTACCGTAGCTGGTATTACTAGTACTGATACTACTACTATCTAATCTACTGTAGCTGGTAATACTAGTACTGATACTACTACTATCTAATCTACTGTAGCTGGTAATACTAGTACTGATACTACTACTATCTAATCTACTGTAGCTGGTAATACTAGTACTGATACTACTACTATCTAATCTACTGTAGCTGGTAATACTAGTACTGATACTATCTAATCTACTGTAGCTGGTAATACTAGTACTGATACTACTACTATCTAATCTACCGTAGCTGGTAATACTAGTACTGATACTATCTGATCTACTGTAGCTGGTAATACTAGTACTGATACTATCTAATCTACTGTAGCTGGTAATACTAGTACTGATACTATCTAATCTACTGTAGCTGGTAATACTAGTACTGATACTACTACTATCTAATCTACTGTAGCTGGTAATACTAGTACTGATACTATCTAATCTACTGTAGCTGGTAATACTAGTACTGATACTACTATCTAATCTACTGTAGCTGGTAATACTAGTACTGATACTACTACTATCTAATCTACTGTAGCTGGTAATACTAGTACTGATACTACTACTATCTAATCTACTGTAGCTGGTAATACTAGTACTGATACTACTACTATCTAATCTACTGTAGCTGGTAATACTAGTACTGATACTACTACTATCTAATCTACTGTAGCTGGTAATACTAGTACTGATACTACTACTATCTAATCTACTGTAGCTGTTAATACTAGTACTGATACTACTACTATATAATCTACTGTAGCTGGTAATACTAGTACTGATACTACTATCTGATCTACTGTAGCTGGTAATACTAGTACTGATACTACTACTATCTAATCTACTGTAGCTGTTAATACTAGTACTGATACTACTACTATATAATCTACTGTAGCTGGTAATACTAGTACTGATACTATCTAATCTACTGTAGCTGGTAATACTAGTACTGATACTACTACTATCTAATCTACTGTAGCTGGTAATACTAGTACTGATACTATCTGATCTACTGTAGCTGGTAATACTAGTACTGATACTACTACTATCTAATCTACTGTAGCTGGTAATACTAGTACTGATACTATCTGATCTACTGTAGCTGGTAATACTAGTACTGATACTACTACTATCTAATCTACTGTAGCTGGTGATACTAGTACTGATACTACTACTATCTAATCTACTGTAGCTGGTAATACTAGTACTGATACTACTACTATCTAATCTACTGTAGCTGGTAATACTAGTACTGATACTACTACTATCTAATCTACTGTAGCTGGTAATACTAGTACTGATACTACTACTATCTAATCTACTGTAGCTGGTAATACTAGTACTGATACTATCTAATCTACTGTAGCTGGTAATACTAGTACTGATACTACTACTATCTGATCTACTGTAGCTGGTAATACTAGTACTGATACTACTACTATCTAATCTACTTTAGCTGGTAATACTAGTACTGATACTATCTAATCTACTGTAGCTGGTAATACTAGTACTGATACTACTACTATCTGATCTACTGTAGCTGGTAATACTAGTACTGATACTACTACTATCTAATCTACTTTAGCTGGTAATACTAGTACTGATACTATCTAATCTACTGTAGCTGGTAATACTAGTACTGATACTACTACTATCTAATCTACTGTAGCTGGTAATACTAGTACTGATACTATCTGATCTACTGTAGCTGGTAATACTAGTACTGATACTATCTGATCTACTGTAGCTGGTAATACTAGTACTGATACTATCTAATCTACTGTAGCTGGTAATACTAGTACTGATACTATCTGATCTACTGTAGCTGGTAATACTATTACTGATACTACTATCTAATCTACTATAGCTGGTAATACTAGTACTGATACTACCACTATCTGATCTACTGTAGCTGGTAATACTAGTACTGATACTATCTGATCTACTGTAGCTGGTAATACTAGTACTACTACTATCTGATCTACTGTAGCTGGTAATACTAGTACTGATACTATCTGATCTACTGCAGCTGGTAATACTAGTACTGATACTATCTGATCTACTGTAGCTGGTAATACTAGTACTGATACTACTACTATCTAATCTACTGTAGCTGGTAATACTAGTACTGATACTACTAATATCTAATCTACTGTAGCTGGTAATACTAGTACTGATACTATCTAATCTACTGTAGCTGGTAATACTAGTACTGATACTACTACTATCTAATCTACTGTAGCTGGTAATACTAGTACTGATACTATCTGATCTACTGTAGCTGGTAATACTAGTACTGATACTATCTGATCTACTGTAGCTGGTAATACTAGTACTGATACTATCTAATCTACTGTAGCTGGTAATACTAGTACTGATACTACTACTATCTAATCTACTGTAGCTGGTAATACTAGTACTGATACTACTACTATCTGATCTACTGTAGCTGGTAATACTAGTACTGATACTATCTGATCTACTGTAGCTGGTAATACTAGTACTGATACTACTACTATCTGATCTACTGTAGCTGGTAATACTAGTACTGATACTACTACTATCTGATCTACTGTAGCTGGTAATACTAGTACTGATACTACTACTATCTGATCTACTGTAGCTGGTAATACTAGTACTGATACTACTACTATCTGATCTACTGTAGCTGGTAATACTAGTACTGATACTACTACTATCTAATCTACTGTAGCTGGTAATACTAGTACTGATACTATCTGATCTACTGTAGCTGGTAATACTAGTACTGATACTATCTGATCTACTGTAGCTGGTAATACTAGTACTGATACTACTACTATCTAATCTACTGTAGCTGGTAATACTAGTACTGATACTATCTAATCTACTGTAGCTGGTAATACTAGTACTGATACTACTATCTAATCTACTGTAGCTGGTAATACTAGTACTGATACTACTACTATCTAATCTACTGTAGCTGGTAATACTAGTACTGATACTATCTGATCTACTGTAGCTGGTAATACTAGTACTGATACTATCTGATCTACTGTAGCTGGTAATACTAGTACTGATACTATCTGATCTACTGTAGCTGGTAATACTAGTACTGATACTATCTAATCTACTGTAGCTGGTAATACTAGTACTGATACTATCTAATCTACTGTAGCTGGTAATACTAGTACTGATACTACTACTATCTAATCTACTGTAGCTGGTAATACTAGTACTGATACTATCTAATCTACTGTAGCTGGTAATACTAGTACTGATACTACTATCTAATCTACTGTAGCTGGTAATACTAGTACTGATACTACTACTATCTAATCTACTGTAGCTGGTAATACTAGTACTGATACTACTACTATCTAATCTACTGTAGCTGGTAATACTAGTACTGATACTACTACTATCTAATCTACTGTAGCTGGTAATACTAGTACTGATACTACTACTATCTAATCTACTGTAGCTGGTAATACTAGTACTGATACTATCTAATCTACTGTAGCTGGTAATACTAGTACTGATACTACTACTATCTGATCTACTGTAGCTGGTAATACTAGTACTGATACTACTACTATCTAATCTACTTTAGCTGGTAATACTAGTACTGATACTATCTAATCTACTGTAGCTGGTAATACTAGTACTGATACTACTACTATCTGATCTACTGTAGCTGGTAATACTAGTACTGATACTACTACTATCTAATCTACTTTAGCTGGTAATACTAGTACTGATACTATCTAATCTACTGTAGCTGGTAATACTAGTACTGATACTACTACTATCTAATCTACTGTAGCTGGTAATACTAGTACTGATACTATCTGATCTACTGTAGCTGGTAATACTAGTACTGATACTATCTGATCTACTGTAGCTGGTAATACTAGTACTGATACTATCTAATCTACTGTAGCTGGTAATACTAGTACTGATACTACTACTATCTAATCTACTGTAGCTGGTAATACTAGTACTGATACTATCTGATCTACTGTAGCTGGTAATACTAGTACTGATACTACTATCTAATCTACTGTAGCTGGTAATACTAGTACTGATACTACCACTATCTGATCTACTGTAGCTGGTAATACTAGTACTGATACTACTACTATCTAATCTACTGTAGCTGGTGATACTAGTACTGATACTACTACTATCTAATCTACTGTAGCTGGTAATACTAGTACTGATACTACTACTATCTAATCTACTGTAGCTGGTAATACTAGTACTGATACTACTACTATCTAATCTACTGTAGCTGGTAATACTAGTACTGATACTACTACTATCTAATCTACTGTAGCTGGTAATACTAGTACTGATACTACTACTATCTAATCTACTGTAGCTGGTAATACTAGTACTGATACTATCTAATCTACTGTAGCTGGTAATACTAGTACTGATACTACTACTATCTGATCTACTGTAGCTGGTAATACTAGTACTGATACTACTACTATCTAATCTACTTTAGCTGGTAATACTAGTACTGATACTATCTAATCTACTGTAGCTGGTAATACTAGTACTGATACTACTACTATCTGATCTACTGTAGCTGGTAATACTAGTACTGATACTACTACTATCTAATCTACTTTAGCTGGTAATACTAGTACTGATACTATCTAATCTACTGTAGCTGGTAATACTAGTACTGATACTACTACTATCTAATCTACTGTAGCTGGTAATACTAGTACTGATACTATCTGATCTACTGTAGCTGGTAATACTAGTACTGATACTATCTGATCTACTGTAGCTGGTAATACTAGTACTGATACTATCTAATCTACTGTAGCTGGTAATACTAGTACTGATACTACTACTATCTAATCTACTGTAGCTGGTAATACTAGTACTGATACTATCTGATCTACTGTAGCTGGTAATACTAGTACTGATACTACTACTATCTAATCTACTGTAGCTGGTAATACTAGTACTGATACTATCTGATCTACTGTAGCTGGTAATACTAGTACTGATACTACTACTATCTAATCTACTGTAGCTGGTGATACTAGTACTGATACTACTACTATCTAATCTACTGTAGCTGGTAATACTAGTACTGATACTACTACTATCTAATCTACTGTAGCTGGTAATACTAGTACTGATACTACTACTATCTAATCTACTGTAGCTGGTAATACTAGTACTGATACTACTACTATCTAATCTACTGTAGCTGGTAATACTAGTACTGATACTATCTGATCTACTGTAGCTGGTAATACTAGTACTGATACTACTACTATCTAATCTACTGTAGCTGGTAATACTAGTACTGATACTATCTAATCTACTGTAGCTGGTAATACTAGTACTGATACTACTACTATCTGATCTACTGTAGCTGGTAATACTAGTACTGATACTACTACTATCTAATCTACTTTAGCTGGTAATACTAGTACTGATACTATCTAATCTACTGTAGCTGGTAATACTAGTACTGATACTACTACTATCTGATCTACTGTAGCTGGTAATACTAGTACTGATACTACTACTATCTAATCTACTGTAGCTGGTAATACTAGTACTGATACTACTACTATCTAATCTACTGTAGCTGGTAATACTAGTACTGATACTACTACTATCTAATCTACTGTAGCTGGTAATACTAGTACTGATACTACTACTATCTAATCTACTGTAGCTGGTAATACTAGTACTGATACTACTACTATCTAATCTACTGTAGCTGGTAATACTAGTACTGATACTATCTAATCTACTGTAGCTGGTAATACTAGTACTGATACTACTACTATCTAATCTACTGTAGCTGGTAATACTAGTACTGATACTATCTAATCTACTGTAGCTGGTAATACTAGTACTGATACTACTACTATCTGATCTACTGTAGCTGGTAATACTAGTACTGATACTACTACTATCTAATCTACTTTAGCTGGTAATACTAGTACTGATACTATCTAATCTACTGTAGCTGGTAATACTAGTACTGATACTACTACTATCTGATCTACTGTAGCTGGTAATACTAGTACTGATACTACTACTATCTAATCTACTGTAGCTGGTAATACTAGTACTGATACTATCTAATCTACTGTAGCTGGTAATACTAGTACTGATACTACTACTATCTAATCTACTGTAGCTGGTAATACTAGTACTGATACTATCTGATCTACTGTAGCTGGTAATACTAGTACTGATACTATCTGATCTACTGTAGCTGGTAATACTAGTACTGATACTATCTAATCTACTGTAGCTGGTAATACTAGTACTGATACTACTACTATCTAATCTACTGTAGCTGGTAATACTAGTACTGATACTATCTGATCTACTGTAGCTGGTAATACTAGTACTGATACTACTACTATCTAATCTACTGTAGCTGGTAATACTAGTACTGATACTATCTGATCTACTGTAGCTGGTAATACTAGTACTGATACTACTACTATCTAATCTACTGTAGCTGGTAATACTAGTACTGATACTACTACTATCTAATCTACTGTAGCTGGTAATACTAGTACTGATACTACTACTATCTAATCTACTGTAGCTGGTAATACTAGTACTGATACTACTACTATCTAATCTACTGTAGCTGGTAATACTAGTACTGATACTACTACTATCTAATCTACTGTAGCTGGTAATACTAGTACTGATACTATCTAATCTACTGTAGCTGGTAATACTAGTACTGATACTACTACTATCTGATCTACTGTAGCTGGTAATACTAGTACTGATACTACTACTATCTAATCTACTTTAGCTGGTAATACCAGTACTGATACTATCTAATCTACTGTAGCTGGTAATACTAGTACTGATACTACTACTATCTGATCTACTGTAGCTGGTAATACTAGTACTGATACTACTACTATCTAATCTACTTTAGCTGGTAATACTAGTACTGATACTATCTAATCTACTGTAGCTGGTAATACTAGTACTGATACTACTACTATCTAATCTACTGTAGCTGGTAATACTAGTACTGATACTATCTGATCTACTGTAGCTGGTAATACTAGTACTGATACTATCTAATCTACTGTAGCTGGTAATACTAGTACTGATACTATCTAATCTACTGTAGCTGGTAATACTAGTACTGATACTACTACTATCTAATCTACTGTAGCTGGTAATACTAGTACTGATACTATCTGATCTACTGTAGCTGGTAATACTAGTACTGATACTACTACTATCTAATCTACTGTAGCTGGTAATACTAGTACTGATACTACTACTATCTAATCTACTGTAGCTGGTAATACTAGTACTGATACTACTACTATCTAATCTACTGTAGCTGGTAATACTAGTACTGATACTACTACTATCTAATCTACTGTAGCTGGTAATACTAGTACTGATACTATCTAATCTACTGTAGCTGGTAATACTAGTACTGATACTACTACTATCTGATCTACTGTAGCTGGTAATACTAGTACTGATACTACTACTATCTAATCTACTTTAGCTGGTAATACCAGTACTGATACTATCTAATCTACTGTAGCTGGTAATACTAGTACTGATACTACTACTATCTGATCTACTGTAGCTGGTAATACTAGTACTGATACTACTACTATCTAATCTACTTTAGCTGGTAATACTAGTACTGATACTATCTAATCTACTGTAGCTGGTAATACTAGTACTGATACTACTACTATCTAATCTACTGTAGCTGGTAATACTAGTACTGATACTATCTGATCTACTGTAGCTGGTAATACTAGTACTGATACTATCTGATCTACTGTAGCTGGTAATACTAGTACTGATACTATCTAATCTACTGTAGCTGGTAATACTAGTACTGATACTACTACTATCTAATCTACTGTAGCTGGTAATACTAGTACTGATACTATCTGATCTACTGTAGCTGGTAATACTAGTACTGATACTACTATCTAATCTACTATAGCTGGTAATACTAGTACTGATACTACCACTATCTGATCTACTGTAGCTGGTAATACTAGTACTGATACTATCTGATCTACTGTAGCTGGTAATACTAGTACTACTACTATCTGATCTACTGTAGCTGGTAATACTAGTACTGATACTATCTGATCTACTGTAGCTGGTAATACTAGTACTGATACTATCTGATCTACTGTAGCTGGTAATACTAGTACTGATACTACTACTATCTAATCTACTGTAGCTGGTAATACTAGTACTGATACTACTAATATCTAATCTACTGTAGCTGGTAATACTAGTACTGATACTATCTAATCTACTGTAGCTGGTAATACTAGTACTGATACTACTACTATCTAATCTACTGTAGCTGGTAATACTAGTACTGATACTACTACTATCTGATCTACTGTAGCTGGTAATACTAGTACTGATACTATCTGATCTACTGTAGCTGGTAATACTAGTACTGATACTACTACTATCTGATCTACTGTAGCTGGTAATACTAGTACTGATACTACTACTATCTGATCTACTGTAGCTGGTAATACTAGTACTGATACTACTACTATCTGATCTACTGTAGCTGGTAATACTAGTACTGATACTACTACTATCTGATCTACTGTAGCTGGTAATACTAGTACTGATACTACTACTATCTAATCTACTGTAGCTGGTAATACTAGTACTGATACTATCTGATCTACTGTAGCTGGTAATACTAGTACTGATACTATCTGATCTACTGTAGCTGGTAATACTAGTACTGATACTATCTGATCTACTGTAGCTGGTAATACTAGTACTGATACTACTACTATCTAATCTACTGTAGCTGGTAATACTAGTACTGATACTACTAATATATAATCTACTGTAGCTGGCAATACTAGTACTGATACTACTACTATCTAATCTACTGTAGCTGGTAATACTAGTACTGATACTATCTGATCTACTGTAGCTGGTAATACTAGTACTGATACTACTACTATCTAATCTACTGTAGCTGGTAATACTAGTACTGATACTATCTGATCTACTGTAGCTGGTAATACTAGTACTGATACTACTACTATCTAATCTACTGTAGCTGGTGATACTAGTACTGATACTACTACTATCTAATCTACTGTAGCTGGTAATACTAGTACTGATACTACTACTATCTAATCTACCGTAGCTGGTATTACTAGTACTGATACTACTACTATCTAATCTACTGTAGCTGGTAATACTAGTACTGATACTACTACTATCTAATCTACTGTAGCTGGTAATACTAGTACTGATACTACTACTATCTAATCTACTGTAGCTGGTAATACTAGTACTGATACTACTACTATCTAATCTACTGTAGCTGGTAATACTAGTACTGATACTATCTAATCTACTGTAGCTGGTAATACTAGTACTGATACTACTACTATCTAATCTACCGTAGCTGGTAATACTAGTACTGATACTATCTGATCTACTGTAGCTGGTAATACTAGTACTGATACTATCTAATCTACTGTAGCTGGTAATACTAGTACTGATACTATCTAATCTACTGTAGCTGGTAATACTAGTACTGATACTACTACTATCTAATCTACTGTAGCTGGTAATACTAGTACTGATACTATCTAATCTACTGTAGCTGGTAATACTAGTACTGATACTACTATCTAATCTACTGTAGCTGGTAATACTAGTACTGATACTACTACTATCTAATCTACTGTAGCTGGTAATACTAGTACTGATACTACTACTATCTAATCTACTGTAGCTGGTAATACTAGTACTGATACTACTACTATCTAATCTACTGTAGCTGGTAATACTAGTACTGATACTACTACTATCTAATCTACTGTAGCTGGTAATACTAGTACTGATACTACTACTATCTAATCTACTGTAGCTGGTAATACTAGTACTGATACTACTACTATCTAATCTACTGTAGCTGGTAATACTAGTACTGATACTACTATCTGATCTACTGTAGCTGGTAATACTAGTACTGATACTACTACATCTAATCTACTGTAGCTGTTAATACTAGTACTGATACTACTACTATATAATCTACTGTAGCTGGTAATACTAGTACTGATACTATCTAATCTACTGTAGCTGGTAATACTAGTACTGATACTACTACTATCTAATCTACTGTAGCTGGTAATACTAGTACTGATACTATCTGATCTACTGTAGCTGGTAATACTAGTACTGATACTACTACTATCTAATCTACTGTAGCTGGTAATACTAGTACTGATACTATCTGATCTACTGTAGCTGGTAATACTAGTACTGATACTACTACTATCTAATCTACTGTAGCTGGTAATACTAGTACTGATACTACTACTATCTAATCTACTGTAGCTGGTAATACTAGTACTGATACTACTACTATCTAATCTACTGTAGCTGGTAATACTAGTACTGATACTACTACTATCTAATCTACTGTAGCTGGTAATACTAGTACTGATACTACTACTATCTAATCTACTGTAGCTGGTAATACTAGTACTGATACTATCTAATCTACTGTAGCTGGTAATACTAGTACTGATACTACTACTATCTGATCTACTGTAGCTGGTAATACTAGTACTGATACTACTACTATCTAATCTACTGTAGCTGGTAATACTAGTACTGATACTATCTAATCTACTGTAGCTGGTAATACTAGTACTGATACTACTACTATCTGATCTACTGTAGCTGGTAATACTAGTACTGATACTACTACTATCTAATCTACTGTAGCTGGTAATACTAGTACTGATACTATCTAATCTACTGTAGCTGGTAATACTAGTACTGATACTACTACTATCTAATCTACTGTAGCTGGTAATACTAGTACTGATACTATCTAATCTACTGTAGCTGGTAATACTAGTACTGATACTACTACTATCTAATCTACTGTAGCTGGTAATACTAGTACTGATACTATCTGATCTACTGTAGCTGGTAATACTAGTACTGATACTATCTGATCTACTGTAGCTGGTAATACTAGTACTGATACTACTACTATCTAATCTACTGTAGCTGGTAATACTAGTACTGATACTACTACTATCTGATCTACTGTAGCTGGTAATACTAGTACTGATACTATCTAATCTACTGTAGCTGGTAATACTAGTACTGATACTATCTAATCTACTGTAGCTGGTAATACTAGTACTGATACTACTACTATCTAATCTACTGTAGCTGGTAATACTAGTACTGATACTATCTGATCTACTGTAGCTGGTAATACTAGTACTGATACCTACTATCTAATCTACTGTAGCTGGTAATACTAGTACTGATACTATCTGATCTACTGTAGCTGGTAATACTAGTACTGATACTACTACTATCTAATCTACTGTAGCTGGTAATACTAGTACTGATACTACTACTATCTAATCTACTGTAGCTGGTAATACTAGTACTGATACTACTACTATCTAATCTACTGTAGCTGGTAATACTAGTACTGATACTACTACTATCTAATCTACTGTAGCTGGTAATACTAGTACTGATACTACTACTATCTAATCTACTGTAGCTGGTAATACTAGTACTGATACTACTACTATCTAATCTACTGTAGCTGGTAATACTAGTACTGATACTATCTAATCTACTGTAGCTGGTAATACTAGTACTGATACTACTACTATCTGATCTACTGTAGCTGGTAATACTAGTACTGATACTACTACTATCTAATCTACTGTAGCTGGTAATACTAGTACTGATACTATCTAATCTACTGTAGCTGGTAATACTAGTACTGATACTACTACTATCTGATCTACTGTAGCTGGTAATACTAGTACTGATACTACTACTATCTAATCTACTTTAGCTGGTAATACTAGTACTGATACTATCTAATCTACTGTAGCTGGTAATACTAGTACTGATACTACTACTATCTAATCTACTGTAGCTGGTAATACTAGTACTGATACTATCTGATCTACTGTAGCTGGTAATACTAGTACTGATACTATCTGATCTACTGTAGCTGGTAATACTAGTACTGATACTATCTAATCTACTGTAGCTGGTAATACTAGTACTGATACTACTACTATCTAATCTACTGTAGCTGGTAATACTAGTACTGATACTATCTGAATCTACTGTAGCTGGTAATACTAGTACTGATACTACTATCTAATCTACTGTAGCTGGTAATACTAGTACTGATACTACTACTATCTAATCTACTGTAGCTGGTAATACTAGTACTGATACTACTACTATCTAATCTACTGTAGCTGGTAATACTAGTACTGATACTACTACTATCTAATCTACTGTAGCTGGTAATACTAGTACTGATACTACTACTATCTAATCTACTGTAGCTGGTAATACTAGTACTGATACTACTACTATCTAATCTACTGTAGCTGGTAATACTAGTACTGATACTACTACTATCTAATCTACTGTAGCTGGTAATACTAGTACTGATACTACTACTATCTAATCTACTGTAGCTGGTAATACTAGTACTGATACTATCTAATCTACTGTAGCTGGTAATACTAGTACTGATACTACTACTATCTGATCTACTGTAGCTGGTAATACTAGTACTGATACTACTACTATCTAATCTACTTTAGCTGGTAATACTAGTACTGATACTATCTAATCTACTGTAGCTGGTAATACTAGTACTGATACTACTACTATCTGATCTACTGTAGCTGGTAATACTAGTACTGATACTACTACTATCTAATCTACTGTAGCTGGTAATACTAGTACTGATACTATCTAATCTACTGTAGCTGGTAATACTAGTACTGATACTACTACTATCTAATCTACTGTAGCTGGTAATACTAGTACTGATACTATCTGATCTACTGTAGCTGGTAATACTAGTACTGATACTATCTGATCTACTGTAGCTGGTAATACTAGTACTGATACTATCTAATCTACTGTAGCTGGTAATACTAGTACTGATACTACTACTATCTAATCTACTGTAGCTGGTAATACTAGTACTGATACTATCTGATCTACTGTAGCTGGTAATACTAGTACTGATACTACTACTATCTAATCTACTGTAGCTGGTAATACTAGTACTGATACTATCTGATCTACTGTAGCTGGTAATACTAGTACTGATACTACTACTATCTAATCTACTGTAGCTGGTGATACTAGTACTGATACTACTACTATCTAATCTACTGTAGCTGGTAATACTAGTACTGATACTACTACTATCTAATCTACTGTAGCTGGTAATACTAGTACTGATACTACTACTATCTAATCTACTGTAGCTGGTAATACTAGTACTGATACTACTACTATCTAATCTACTGTAGCTGGTAATACTAGTACTGATACTATCTAATCTACTGTAGCTGGTAATACTAGTACTGATACTACTACTATCTGATCTACTGTAGCTGGTAATACTAGTACTGATACTACTACTATCTAATCTACTTTAGCTGGTAATACCAGTACTGATACTATCTAATCTACTGTAGCTGGTAATACTAGTACTGATACTACTACTATCTGATCTACTGTAGCTGGTAATACTAGTACTGATACTACTACTATCTAATCTACTTTAGCTGGTAATACTAGTACTGATACTATCTAATCTACTGTAGCTGGTAATACTAGTACTGATACTACTACTATCTAATCTACTGTAGCTGGTAATACTAGTACTGATACTATCTGATCTACTGTAGCTGGTAATACTAGTACTGATACTATCTAATCTACTGTAGCTGGTAATACTAGTACTGATACTATCTAATCTACTGTAGCTGGTAATACTAGTACTGATACTACTACTATCTAATCTACTGTAGCTGGTAATACTAGTACTGATACTATCTGATCTACTGTAGCTGGTAATACTAGTACTGATACTACTACTATCTAATCTACTGTAGCTGGTAATACTAGTACTGATACTACTACTATCTAATCTACTGTAGCTGGTAATACTAGTACTGATACTACTACTATCTAATCTACTGTAGCTGGTAATACTAGTACTGATACTACTACTATCTAATCTACTGTAGCTGGTAATACTAGTACTGATACTATCTAATCTACTGTAGCTGGTAATACTAGTACTGATACTACTACTATCTGATCTACTGTAGCTGGTAATACTAGTACTGATACTACTACTATCTAATCTACTTTAGCTGGTAATACCAGTACTGATACTATCTAATCTACTGTAGCTGGTAATACTAGTACTGATACTACTACTATCTGATCTACTGTAGCTGGTAATACTAGTACTGATACTACTACTATCTAATCTACTTTAGCTGGTAATACTAGTACTGATACTATCTAATCTACTGTAGCTGGTAATACTAGTACTGATACTACTACTATCTAATCTACTGTAGCTGGTAATACTAGTACTGATACTATCTGATCTACTGTAGCTGGTAATACTAGTACTGATACTATCTGATCTACTGTAGCTGGTAATACTAGTACTGATACTATCTAATCTACTGTAGCTGGTAATACTAGTACTGATACTACTACTATCTAATCTACTGTAGCTGGTAATACTAGTACTGATACTATCTGATCTACTGTAGCTGGTAATACTAGTACTGATACTACTATCTAATCTACTATAGCTGGTAATACTAGTACTGATACTACCACTATCTGATCTACTGTAGCTGGTAATACTAGTACTGATACTATCTGATCTACTGTAGCTGGTAATACTAGTACTACTACTATCTGATCTACTGTAGCTGGTAATACTAGTACTGATACTATCTGATCTACTGTAGCTGGTAATACTAGTACTGATACTATCTGATCTACTGTAGCTGGTAATACTAGTACTGATACTACTACTATCTAATCTACTGTAGCTGGTAATACTAGTACTGATACTACTAATATCTAATCTACTGTAGCTGGTAATACTAGTACTGATACTATCTAATCTACTGTAGCTGGTAATACTAGTACTGATACTACTACTATCTAATCTACTGTAGCTGGTAATACTAGTACTGATACTACTACTATCTGATCTACTGTAGCTGGTAATACTAGTACTGATACTATCTGATCTACTGTAGCTGGTAATACTAGTACTGATACTACTACTATCTGATCTACTGTAGCTGGTAATACTAGTACTGATACTACTACTATCTGATCTACTGTAGCTGGTAATACTAGTACTGATACTACTACTATCTGATCTACTGTAGCTGGTAATACTAGTACTGATACTACTACTATCTGATCTACTGTAGCTGGTAATACTAGTACTGATACTACTACTATCTAATCTACTGTAGCTGGTAATACTAGTACTGATACTATCTGATCTACTGTAGCTGGTAATACTAGTACTGATACTATCTGATCTACTGTAGCTGGTAATAATAGTACTGATACTACTATCTAATCTACTGTAGCTGGTAATACTAGTACTGATACTACTAATATATAATCTACTGTAGCTGGCAATACTAGTACTGATACTACTACTATCTAATCTACTGTAGCTGGTAATACTAGTACTGATACTATCTGATCTACTGTAGCTGGTAATACTAGTACTGATACTACTACTATCTAATCTACTGTAGCTGGTAATACTAGTACTGATACTATCTGATCTACTGTAGCTGGTAATACTAGTACTGATACTACT
Source organism: Salvelinus fontinalis (assembly GCF_029448725.1). Taxonomy (NCBI): domain Eukaryota; kingdom Metazoa; phylum Chordata; class Actinopteri; order Salmoniformes; family Salmonidae; genus Salvelinus; species Salvelinus fontinalis. The sequence continues at coordinate 7,912,929 of NC_074668.1, read as the reverse complement.
ACTATCTAATCTACTGTAGCTGGTGATACTAGTACTGATACTACTACTATCTAATCTACTGTAGCTGGTAATACTAGTACTGATACTACTACTATCTAATCTACCGTAGCTGGTATTACTAGTACTGATACTACTACTATCTAATCTACTGTAGCTGGTAATACTAGTACTGATACTACTACTATCTAATCTACTGTAGCTGGTAATACTAGTACTGATACTACTACTATCTAATCTACTGTAGCTGGTAATACTAGTACTGATACTACTACTATCTAATCTACTGTAGCTGGTAATACTAGTACTGATACTATCTAATCTACTGTAGCTGGTAATACTAGTACTGATACTACTACTATCTAATCTACCGTAGCTGGTAATACTAGTACTGATACTATCTGATCTACTGTAGCTGGTAATACTAGTACTGATACTATCTAATCTACTGTAGCTGGTAATACTAGTACTGATACTATCTAATCTACTGTAGCTGGTAATACTAGTACTGATACTACTACTATCTAATCTACTGTAGCTGGTAATACTAGTACTGATACTATCTAATCTACTGTAGCTGGTAATACAAGTACTGATACTACTATCTAATCTACTGTAGCTGGTAATACTAGTACTGATACTACTACTATCTAATCTACTGTAGCTGGTAATACTAGTACTGATACTACTACTATCTAATCTACTGTAGCTGGTAATACTAGTACTGATACTACTACTATCTAATCTACTGTAGCTGGTAATACTAGTACTGATACTACTACTATCTAATCTACTGTAGCTGGTAATACTAGTACTGATACTACTACTATCTAATCTACTGTAGCTGTTAATACTAGTACTGATACTACTACTATATAATCTACTGTAGCTGGTAATACTAGTACTGATACTACTATCTGATCTACTGTAGCTGGTAATACTAGTACTGATACTACTACTATCTAATCTACTGTAGCTGTTAATACTAGTACTGATACTACTACTATATAATCTACTGTAGCTGGTAATACTAGTACTGATACTATCTAATCTACTGTAGCTGGTAATACTAGTACTGATACTACTACTATCTAATCTACTGTAGCTGGTAATACTAGTACTGATACTATCTGATCTACTGTAGCTGGTAATACTAGTACTGATACTACTACTATCTAATCTACTGTAGCTGGTAATACTAGTACTGATACTATCTGATCTACTGTAGCTGGTAATACTAGTACTGATACTACTACTATCTAATCTACTGTAGCTGGTGATACTAGTACTGATACTACTACTATCTAATCTACTGTAGCTGGTAATACTAGTACTGATACTACTACTATCTAATCTACTGTAGCTGGTAATACTAGTACTGATACTACTACTATCTAATCTACTGTAGCTGGTAATACTAGTACTGATACTACTACTATCTAATCTACTGTAGCTGGTAATACTAGTACTGATACTATCTAATCTACTGTAGCTGGTAATACTAGTACTGATACTACTACTATCTGATCTACTGTAGCTGGTAATACTAGTACTGATACTACTACTATCTAATCTACTTTAGCTGGTAATACTAGTACTGATACTATCTAATCTACTGTAGCTGGTAATACTAGTACTGATACTACTACTATCTGATCTACTGTAGCTGGTAATACTAGTACTGATACTACTACTATCTAATCTACTTTAGCTGGTAATACTAGTACTGATACTATCTAATCTACTGTAGCTGGTAATACTAGTACTGATACTACTACTATCTAATCTACTGTAGCTGGTAATACTAGTACTGATACTATCTGATCTACTGTAGCTGGTAATACTAGTACTGATACTATCTGATCTACTGTAGCTGGTAATACTAGTACTGATACTATCTAATCTACTGTAGCTGGTAATACTAGTACTGATACTATCTGATCTACTGTAGCTGGTAATACTATTACTGATACTACTATCTAATCTACTATAGCTGGTAATACTAGTACTGATACTACCACTATCTGATCTACTGTAGCTGGTAATACTAGTACTGATACTATCTGATCTACTGTAGCTGGTAATACTAGTACTACTACTATCTGATCTACTGTAGCTGGTAATACTAGTACTGATACTATCTGATCTACTGCAGCTGGTAATACTAGTACTGATACTATCTGATCTACTGTAGCTGGTAATACTAGTACTGATACTACTACTATCTAATCTACTGTAGCTGGTAATACTAGTACTGATACTACTAATATCTAATCTACTGTAGCTGGTAATACTAGTACTGATACTATCTAATCTACTGTAGCTGGTAATACTAGTACTGATACTACTACTATCTAATCTACTGTAGCTGGTAATACTAGTACTGATACTATCTGATCTACTGTAGCTGGTAATACTAGTACTGATACTATCTGATCTACTGTAGCTGGTAATACTAGTACTGATACTATCTAATCTACTGTAGCTGGTAATACTAGTACTGATACTACTACTATCTAATCTACTGTAGCTGGTAATACTAGTACTGATACTACTACTATCTGATCTACTGTAGCTGGTAATACTAGTACTGATACTATCTGATCTACTGTAGCTGGTAATACTAGTACTGATACTACTACTATCTGATCTACTGTAGCTGGTAATACTAGTACTGATACTACTACTATCTGATCTACTGTAGCTGGTAATACTAGTACTGATACTACTACTATCTGATCTACTGTAGCTGGTAATACTAGTACTGATACTACTACTATCTGATCTACTGTAGCTGGTAATACTAGTACTGATACTACTACTATCTAATCTACTGTAGCTGGTAATACTAGTACTGATACTATCTGATCTACTGTAGCTGGTAATACTAGTACTGATACTATCTGATCTACTGTAGCTGGTAATACTAGTACTGATACTACTACTATCTAATCTACTGTAGCTGGTAATACTAGTACTGATACTATCTAATCTACTGTAGCTGGTAATACTAGTACTGATACTACTATCTAATCTACTGTAGCTGGTAATACTAGTACTGATACTACTACTATCTAATCTACTGTAGCTGGTAATACTAGTACTGATACTATCTGATCTACTGTAGCTGGTAATACTAGTACTGATACTATCTGATCTACTGTAGCTGGTAATACTAGTACTGATACTATCTGATCTACTGTAGCTGGTAATACTAGTACTGATACTATCTGATCTACTGTAGCTGGTAATACTAGTACTGATACTATCTAATCTACTGTAGCTGGTAATACTAGTACTGATACTACTACTATCTAATCTACTGTAGCTGGTAATACTAGTACTGATACTATCTAATCTACTGTAGCTGGTAATACTAGTACTGATACTACTATCTAATCTACTGTAGCTGGTAATACTAGTACTGATACTACTACTATCTAATCTACTGTAGCTGGTAATACTAGTACTGATACTACTACTATCTAATCTACTGTAGCTGGTAATACTAGTACTGATACTACTACTATCTAATCTACTGTAGCTGGTAATACTAGTACTGATACTACTACTATCTAATCTACTGTAGCTGGTAATACTAGTACTGATACTACTACTATCTAATCTACTGTAGCTGTTAATACTAGTACTGATACTACTATCTAATCTACTGTAGCTGGTAATACTAGTACTGATACTACTACTATCTAATCTACTGTAGCTGGTAATACTAGTACTGATACTACTATCTGATCTACTGTAGCTGGTAATACTAGTACTGATACTACTACTATCTAATCTACTGTAGCTGTTAATACTAGTACTGATACTACTACTATATAATCTACTGTAGCTGGTAATACTAGTACTGATACTATCTAATCTACTGTAGCTGGTAATACTAGTACTGATACTACTACTATCTAATCTACTGTAGCTGGTAATACTAGTACTGATACTATCTGATCTACTGTAGCTGGTAATACTAGTACTGATACTATCTGATCTACTGTAGCTGGTAATACTAGTACTGATACTACTACTATCTAATCTACTGTAGCTGGTAATACTAGTACTGATACTACTACTATCTGATCTACTGTAGCTGGTAATACTAGTACTGATACTATCTAATCTACTGTAGCTGGTAATACTAGTACTGATACTATCTAATCTACTGTAGCTGGTAATACTAGTACTGATACTACTACTATCTAATCTACTGTAGCTGGTAATACTAGTACTGATACTATCTGATCTACTGTAGCTGGTAATACTAGTACTGATACTACTACTATCTAATCTACTGTAGCTGGTAATACTAGTACTGATACTATCTGATCTACTGTAGCTGGTAATACTAGTACTGATACTACTACTATCTAATCTACTGTAGCTGGTGATACTAGTACTGATACTACTACTATCTAATCTACTGTAGCTGGTAATACTAGTACTGATACTACTACTATCTAATCTACTGTAGCTGGTAATACTAGTACTGATACTACTACTATCTAATCTACTGTAGCTGGTAATACTAGTACTGATACTACTACTATCTAATCTACTGTAGCTGGTAATACTAGTACTGATACTACTACTATCTAATCTACTGTAGCTGGTAATACTAGTACTGATACTATCTAATCTACTGTAGCTGGTAATACTAGTACTGATACTACTACTATCTGATCTACTGTAGCTGGTAATACTAGTACTGATACTACTACTATCTAATCTACTTTAGCTGGTAATACTAGTACTGATACTATCTAATCTACTGTAGCTGGTAATACTAGTACTGATACTACTACTATCTGATCTACTGTAGCTGGTAATACTAGTACTGATACTACTACTATCTAATCTACTTTAGCTGGTAATACTAGTACTGATACTATCTAATCTACTGTAGCTGGTAATACTAGTACTGATACTACTACTATCTAATCTACTGTAGCTGGTAATACTAGTACTGATACTATCTGATCTACTGTAGCTGGTAATACTAGTACTGATACTATCTGATCTACTGTAGCTGGTAATACTAGTACTGATACTATCTAATCTACTGTAGCTGGTAATACTAGTACTGATACTACTACTATCTAATCTACTGTAGCTGGTAATACTAGTACTGATACTATCTGATCTACTGTAGCTGGTAATACTAGTACTGATACTACTATCTAATCTACTATAGCTGGTAATACTAGTACTGATACTACCACTATCTGATCTACTGTAGCTGGTAATACTAGTACTGATACTATCTGATCTACTGTAGCTGGTAATACTAGTACTACTACTATCTGATCTACTGTAGCTGGTAATACTAGTACTGATACTATCTGATCTACTGTAGCTGGTAATACTAGTACTGATACTATCTGATCTACTGTAGCTGGTAATACTAGTACTGATACTACTACTATCTAATCTACTGTAGCTGGTAATACTAGTACTGATACTACTAATATCTAATCTACTGTAGCTGGTAATACTAGTACTGATACTATCTAATCTACTGTAGCTGGTAATACTAGTACTGATACTACTACTATCTAATCTACTGTAGCTGGTAATACTAGTACTGATACTACTACTATCTGATCTACTGTAGCTGGTAATACTAGTACTGATACTATCTGATCTACTGTAGCTGGTAATACTAGTACTGATACTACTACTATCTGATCTACTGTAGCTGGTAATACTAGTACTGATACTACTACTATCTGATCTACTGTAGCTGGTAATACTAGTACTGATACTACTACTATCTGATCTACTGTAGCTGGTAATACTAGTACTGATACTACTACTATCTGATCTACTGTAGCTGGTAATACTAGTACTGATACTACTAATATATAATCTACTGTAGCTGGCAATACTAGTACTGATACTACTACTATCTAATCTACTGTAGCTGTTAATACTAGTACTGATACTACTACTATATAATCTACTGTAGCTGGTAATACTAGTACTGATACTACTATCTAATCTACTTTAGCTGGTAATACTAGTACTGATACTATCTAATCTACTGTAGCTGGTAATACTAGTACTGATACTACTACTATCTAATCTACTGTAGCTGGTAATACTAGTACTGATACTATCTGATCTACTGTAGCTGGTAATACTAGTACTGATACTATCTGATCTACTGTAGCTGGTAATACTAGTACTGATACTACTACTATCTAATCTACTGTAGCTGGTAATACTAGTACTGATACTACTAATATATAATCTACTGTAGCTGGCAATACTAGTACTGATACTACTACTATCTAATCTACTGTAGCTGGTAATACTAGTACTGATACTACTACTATCTGATCTACTGTAGCTGGTAATACTAGTACTGATACTATCTGATCTACTGTAGCTGGTAATACTAGTACTGATACTACTACTATCTGATCTACTGTAGCTGGTAATACTAGTACTGATACTACTACTATCTGATCTACTGTAGCTGGTAATACTAGTACTGATACTACCACTATCTGATCTACTGTAGCTGGTAATACTAGTACTGATACTACCACTATCTGATCTACTGTAGCTGGTAATACTAGTACTGATACTATCTGATCTACTGTAGCTGGTAATACTAGTACTGATACTACTACTATCTAATCTACTGTAGCTGGTAATACTAGTACTGATACTATCTGATCTACTGTAGCTGGTAATACTAGTACTACTACTATCTGATCTACTGTAGCTGGTAATACTAGTACTGATACTACTACTATCTAATCTACTGTAGCTGGTAATACTAGTACTGATACTACTACTATCTAATCTACTGTAGCTGGTAATACTAGTACTGATACTACTACTATCTAATCTACTGTAGCTGGTAATACTAGTACTGATACTATCTGATCTACTGTAGCTGGTAATACTAGTACTGATACTACTACTATCTAATCTACTGTAGCTGGTAATACTAGTACTGATACTATCTGATCTACTGTAGCTGGTAATACTAGTACTGATACTACTACTATCTAATCTACTGTAGCTGGTAATACTAGTACTGATACTATCTGTTACGGCTGTCGCTTTCCTCATCCTCAGATGAGGTGAGGAGAGAAGGATCTTCTGACCAAAATGCGGGTTCAGGGAAATAAGCCATCTATTATAAATACGATGGTAACGAAACAAAACAAAACACTTTCAAAACTACAAAATAACAAAACGACGTAGAACGGAACCTGAACATAAACTCACATCACAAACGTAAACTCACGGACAGGAACGTTACATCGAAACACACGAACAGCCAAACAGTCCCGTAAGTGAAAACACATCGACAACGACGAAAGACATCACAGGAGACAATCACCCACAAACAAACAGTGAGAACGCCCTACCTAAATATGACTCTTAATTAGAGGAAAACGCAAACCACCTGCCTCTAATCAAGAGCCATACCAGGTAACCCAAAACCAACATAGAAACAGATAACATAGACTGCCCACCCAAAACACATGCCCTGACCATAAACACATAAAAAACAACATAAAACAGGTCAGGACTGTTACACTATCTAATCTACTGTAGCTGGTAATACTAGTACTGATACTACTACTATCTAATCTACTGTAGCTGGTAATACTAGTACTGATACTATATAATCTACTGTAGCTGTTAATACTAGTACTGATACTATCTAATCTACTGTAGCTGGTAATACTAGTACTGATACTACTACTATCTAATCTACTGTAGCTGGTAATACTAGTACTACTACTATCTAATCTACTGTAGCTGGTAATACTAGTACTGATACTACTACTATCTGATCTACTGTAGCTGGTAATACTAGTACTGATACTACTACTATCTGATCTACTGTAGCTGGTAATACTAGTACTGATACTATCTAATCTACTGTAGCTGGTAATACTAGTACTGATACTACTACTATCTAATCTACTGTAGCTGGTAATACTAGTACTGATACTACTACTATCTAATCTACTGTAGCTGGTAATACTAGTACTGATACTACTACTATCTAATCTACTGTAGCTGGTAATACTAGTACTGATACTACTACTATCTAATCTACTGTAGCTGGTAATACTAGTACTGATACTACTAATATCTAATCTACTGTAGCTGGTAATACTAGTACTGATACTATCTAATCTACTGTAGCTGGTAATACTAGTACTGATACTACTACTATCTAATCTACTGTAGCTGGTAATACTAGTACTGATACTATCTGATCTACTGTAGCTGGTAATACTAGTACTACTACTATCTGATCTACTGTAGCTGGTAATACTAGTACTGATACTATCTGATCTACTGTAGCTGGTAATACTAGTACTGATACTACTACTATCTAATCTACTGTAGCTGGTAATACTAGTACTGATACTACTACTATCTGATCTACTGTAGCTGGTAATACTAGTACTGATACTATCTGATCTACTGTAGCTGGTAATACTAGTACTGATACTATCTAATCTACTGTAGCTGGTAATACTAGTACTGATACTACTACTATCTAATCTACTGTAGCTGGTAATACTAGTACTGATACTATCTGATCTACTGTAGCTGGTAATACTAGTACTGATACTATCTGATCTACTGTAGCTGGTAATACTAGTACTGATACTACTACTATCTAATCTACTGTAGCTGGTAATACTAGTACTGATACTACTACTATCTAATCTACTGTAGCTGGTAATACTAGTACTGATACTATCTAATCTACTGTAGCTGGTAATACTAGTACTGATACTACTACTATCTGATCTACTGTAGCTGGTAATACTAGTACTGATACTATCTGATCTACTGTAGCTGGTAATACTAGTACTGATACTACTATCTGATCTACTGTAGCTGGTAATACTAGTACTGATACTACTACTATCTAATCTACTGTAGCTGGTAATACTAGTACTGATACTACTACTATCTAATCTACTGTAGCTGGTAATACTAGTACTGATACTATCTGATCTACTGTAGCTGGTAATACTAGTACTGATACTACTACTATCTAATCTACTGTAGCTGGTAATACTAGTACTGATACTATCTGATCTACTGTAGCTGGTAATACTAGTACTGATACTATCTGATCTACTGTAGCTGGTAATACTAGTACTACTACTATCTGATCTACTGTAGCTGGTAATACTAGTACTGATACTACTATCTAATCTACTATAGCTGGTAATACTAGTACTGATACTATCTAATCTACTGTAGCTGGTAATACTAGTACTGATACTATCTAATCTACTGTAGCTGGTAATACTAGTACTGATACTACTACTATCTAATCTACTTTAGATGGTAATACCAGTACTGATACTATCTAATCTACTGTAGCTGGTAATACTAGTACTGATACTACTACTATCTAATCTACTGTAGCTGGTAATACTAGTACTGATACTATCTGATCTACTGTAGCTGGTAATACTAGTACTGATACTATCTAATCTACTGTAGCTGGTAATACTAGTACTGATACTATCTAATCTACTGTAGCTGGTAATACTAGTACTGATACTATCTGATCTACTGTAGCTGGTAATACTAGTACTACTACTATCTGATCTACTGTAGCTGGTAATACTAGTACTGATACTATCTGATCTACTGTAGCTGGTAATACTAGTACTGATACTACTACTATCTGATCTACTGTAGCTGGTAATACTAGTACTGATACTATCTAATCTACTGTAGCTGGTAATACTAGTACTGATACTACTACTATCTAATCTACTGTAGCTGGTAATACTAGTACTGATACTACTACTATCTAATCTACTGTAGCTGGTAATACTAGTACTGATACTACTATCTAATCTACTGTAGCTGGTAATACTAGTACTGATACTACTACTATCTAATATACTGTAGCTGGTAATACTAGTACTGATACTATCTGATCTACTGTAGCTGGTAATACTAGTACTGATACTACTACTATCTAATCTACTGTAGCTGGTAATACTAGTACTGATACTACTACTATCTGATCTACTGTAGCTGGTAATACTAGTACTGATACTACTACTATCTGATCTACTGTAGCTGGTAATACTAGTACTGATACTATCTAATCTACTGTAGCTGGTAATACTAGTACTGATACTATCTAATCTACTGTAGCTGGTAATACTAGTACTGATACTACTACTATCTGATCTACTGTAGCTGGTAATACTAGTACTGATACTATCTGATCTACTGTAGCTGGTAATACTAGTACTGATACTATCTGATCTACTGTAGCTGGTAATACTAGTACTGATACTATCTGATCTACTGTAGCTGGTAATACTAGTACTGATACTATCTGATCTACTGTAGCTGGTAATACTAGTACTGATACTATCTAATCTACTGTAGCTGGTAATACTAGTACTGATACTACTACTATCTAATCTACTGTAGCTGGTAATACTAGTACTGATACTACTACTATCTGATCTACTGTAGCTGGTAATACTAGTACTGATACTATCTGATCTACTGTAGCTGGTAATACTAGTACTGATACTACTACTATCTAATCTACTGTAGCTGGTAATACTAGTACTGATACTACTACTATCTAATCTACTGTAGCTGGTAATACTAGTACTGATACTACTACTATCTAATCTACTGTAGCTGGTAATACTAGTACTGATACTACTACTATCTAATCTACTGTAGCTGGTAATACTAGTACTGATACTATCTGATCTACTGTAGCTGGTAATACTAGTACTGATACTACTACTATCTGATCTACTGTAGCTGGTAATATTAGTACTGATACTACTACTATCTAATCTACTGTAGCTGGTAATACTAGTACTGATACTATCTGATCTACTGTAGCTGGTAATACTAGTACTGATACTACTACTATCTAATCTACTGTAGCTGGTGATACTAGTACTGATACTATCTAATCTACTGTAGCTGGTAATACTAGTACTACTACTATCTAATCTACTGTAGCTGGTAATACTAGTACTGATACTACTACTATCTAATCTACTGTAGCTGGTAATACTAGTACTGATACTACTACTATCTAATCTACTGTAGCTGGTAATACTAGTACTGATACTATCTGATCTACTGTAGCTGGTAATACTAGTACTGATACTACCACTATCTGATCTACTGTAGCTGGTAATACTAGTACTGATACTACTACTATCTAATCTACTGTAGCTGGTAATACTAGTACTGATACTACTACTATCTAATCTACTGTAGCTGGTAATACTAGTACTGATACTACTACTATCTAATCTACTGTAGCTGGTAATATTAGTACTGATACTATCTGATCTACTGTAGCTGGTAATACTAGTACTGATACTATCTAATCTACTGTAGCTGGTAATACTAGTACTGATACTATCTAATCTACTGTAGCTGGTAGTACTAGTACTGATACTACTACTATCTAATCTACTGTAGCTGGTAATACTAGTACTGATACTACTACTATCTAATCTACTGTAGCTGGTAATACTAGTACTGATACTACTACTATCTAATCTACTGTAGCTGGTAATACTAGTACTGATACTATCTGATCTACTGTAGCTGGTAATACTAGTACTGATACTATATAATCTACTGTAGCTGGTAATACTAGTACTGATACTATCTAATCTACTGTAGCTGGTAATACTAGTACTGATACTATATAATCTACTGTAGCTGGTAATACTAGTACTGATACTATCTGATCTACTGTAGCTGGTAATACTAGTACTGATACTACTACTATCTGATCTACTGTAGCTGGTAATACTAGTACTGAAAATAAAATGATTGGGTTACCCCAAATGGCCGGAGCTGGTACCGCGTCCAAAGCAGCTGCTTAGAGTTTTAACCGGTTAAAAACACGGTAATAAGATGTCAATACCCTCCTCTCCCCAGGCCCCTGTGGCTGTCCCCTCGTCAGGTGATGGTGGTACCTGTAGGACCCACCCTGGATGACTATGCTCAGAAGATCCGTGATGATTTCCACCGTGGAGGTCTGATGACAGACGTGGACTGTGATGCCAGCTGCACCCTGAACAAGAAGATACGTAACGCACAGCTGGCACAGTACAATTTCATCCTGGGTAAGTAGTGGTGGTGGGGTCTAGGGTATGGGCTTTGGGCTGCGTGGTGGGGTCTAGGGTATGGGCTGAGTGGTGGGGTCTAGGGTATGGGCTGAGTGCTGGGGTCTAGGGTATGGGCTGAGTGCTGGGGTCTAGGGTATGGGCTGAGTGGTGGGGTCTAGGGTATGGGCTGAGTGGTGGGGTCTAGGGTATGGGCTGAGTGGTGGGGTCTAGGGTATGGGCTGAGTGGTGGGGTCTAGGGTATGGGCTGAGTGCTGGGGTATGGGCTGAGTGCTGGGGTCTAGGGTATGGGCTGAGTGCTGGGGTCTAGGGTATGGGCTGAGTGCTGGGGTCTAGGGTATGGGCTGAGTGGTGGGGTCTAGGGTATGGGCTGAGTGCTGGGGTCTAGGGTATGGGCTGAGTGGTGGGGTCTAGGGTATGGGCTGAGTGCTGGGGTCTAGGGTATGGGCTGAGTGCTGGGGTCTAGGGTATGGGCTGAGTGCTGGGGTCTAGGGTATGGGCTGAGTGCTGGGGTCTAGGGTATGGGCTGAGTGCTGGGGTCTAGGGTATGGGCTGAGTGCTGGGGTCTAGGGTATGGGCTGAGTGGTGGGGTCTAGGGTATGGGCTGAGTGGTGGGGTCTAGGGTATGGGCTGAGTGGTGGGGTCTAGGGTATGGGCTGAGTGCTGGGGTCTAGGGTATGGGCTGAGTGCTGGGGTCTAGGGTATGGGCTGAGTGGTGGGGTATTACCAGCTACAGTAGATCAGATAGTATGGGCTTTGGGCTTTGAGAGAGGTTATACACAGAGAGAGGAAGCATTGAAGCAAGCAGGGAGAGAGGTTATACACAGAGAGAGGAAGCATTGAAGCAAGTAGGGAGAGAGGTTATACACAGAGAGAGGAAGCATTGAAGCAAGCAGAGAGAGAGGTTATACACAGAGAGAGGAAGCATTGAAGCAAGCAGAGAGAGAGGTTATACACAGAGAGAGGAAGCATTGAAGCAAGCAGGGAGAGAGGTTATACACAGAGAGAGGAAGCATTGAAGCAAGCAGGGAGAGAGGTTATACACAGAGAGAGGAAGCATTGAAGCAAGCAGGGAGAGAGGTTCTACACAGAGAGAGGAAGCATTGAAGCAAGCAGGGAGAGAGGTTATACACAGAGGAAGCATTGAAGCAAGCAGAGAGAGAGGTTATACACAGAGAGAGGAAGCATTGAAGCAAGCAGGGATAGAGGTTATACACAGAGAGAGGAAGCATTGAAGCAAGCAGGGAGAGGTTATACACAGAGAGAGGAAGCATTGAAGCAAGCAGGGAGAGAGGTTCTACACAGAGGAAGCATTGAAGCAAGCAGGGAGAGAGGTTATACACAGAGAGAGGAAGCATTGAAGCAAGCAGGGAGAGAGGTTATACACAGAGAGAGGAAGCATTGAAGCAAGCAGGGAGAGAGGTTATACACAGAGAGAGGAAGCATTGAAGCAAGCAGGGAGAGAGGTTATACACAGAGAGAGGAAGCATTGAAGCAAGCAGAGAGAGGTTAGTAGTAGAGTGGTTCCCAAACTGGGGCTCCGGGACACATGTTGGGTCCCCTGAGAGAATTTAATCTTATCAAACACATTAACTTGTTTCTCATCAAATGGGTCGAGAATACAACATTTAAGAGTCAGGGCCTTTTACACTGCCAGAATTCACTTTCATGTCATGTTGGGACAGCCTGTGTGACCTAACATTTGGTGAAAAACAGTATATAGACAATTTAAATATAAAGACTATTTAATATTATGTTCACTGAACATAAATATAAAGGCAACATACAACAATGTCAGAGTTTACTGAGTTACAGTTCGTTTCAGTCAATCAGACAAATAAATGTGTTTTTCCTTCAAAAACAAGGACATTTAAGTGACCCCAAACTATTGAACAGTTGTGTGTATATATACGTATATATATATGTGTATATATATATATACACACACACAGTAACGCTAAATCGTTTGGACACCTACTCCTGGGGCGGCAGGTAGCCTGGTGGTTAGAGGCGCGGGTGGACTAGTAACCGAAAGGTTCCAAGATCGAATCCTTGAGCTGACAAGGTAAAAATCTGTCGCCCTGCCCCTGAACAAGGCAGTTGACCCACTGTTCCTAGGCCGTCATTGAAAATTGTGTTAAGACGGTCGCTAAGATGAAACGGTTAGTTCCCCAACACTTAGTGAAAACGGGGGTCAATGCAGATAGTCTGGGGATCTAAAATTACGTGTTTGCAACTAACAGTTTCATCTCAGCTAATGTCTTAACTTTGGCATTGGTGTCCCGGTTGAGCTAACGTAGGCTAATGCGATTAACATGAGGGTGTAAGTAACAATAACATTTCCCAGGACATAGACATATCTGATGTTGGCAGAAAGCTTAAATTCTTGTTAATCTAACTGCACTGTCCAATTTACAGTAGCTATTACAGTGAAATAATACCATGCTATTGTTTGAGGAGAATGCACAGATTTTAACTTAAAGTTAATAATAAACAAATTAGGCACCTTTAAGCAGTCTTGGTGAGATTTTTTCCCAGAAATGAAGTGGTTCATTGGATCAGTCTAAAACGTTGCATGTACACTGCTGCCATCTAGTGGGCCAAAATCTAAATAGCAGCTGTGCTTCTATAATACGTTATAACCTTTGTCTTGCATTTCAAAGATGATGGTACAAAAAAAATACAAAATGGTTGGTTCTTTGTATTATCTTTCACCAGATATATTGTGTTCGCCTACATTTCTTTCACATTTCCACAATGGTAAAATAGGTTTCCTTTCAAAATAGGTTTCCTTACCAAGAATATGCATATCCTTGCTTCAGGGCCTGAGCTACAGGAAGTTAGATTTGGGTATGTCATTTTAAGTCAAAATTGAAGAAAAGGGGTGGATCTTTGAGGTTTTAAACCACATTCCAAGCAAGTCATAAGTCATGTCCTTGTCACCAACTAGCTAGTTAGCCCGACTGCTAGATCTGAAATGTGTTTGCAACAATAACAGCGGAGTTACATCTTAGCGACTGTCTTAAACAACCGTCTAACAACACGTAGGTCTGTTAAAAGAACACATTTATTGTGAAACTTACAGGCGAATCATTACGGAATCATCGTCTCTCAGCCTGTCTTTGGTGCTAACGTAACGTTAGCAATGCTAGCTAGCTAAACCTGCTGCATCTGAAGTAGTGTGTTCAACGATAACGGACCAATCCAGCCTCGGCTGTCTAAGCAGCCATCCAACCACACTGGAGGCCGATTGGAACTAATAAAATGTATGAAGTTTACAAGTAATTCGATATGAAAATATAGGCTGTTTAGAAAGTGCACAATGGCTGCCGGGTCGGTGACGGTGGGAGTGGTTTTGCCAAATGGAATCATGGGAGTTTGAGCCTTGAACAACATAAAAAATGTTAAGCTGACTATAAATCTGATTCTATAGGTTTTTGAGTAAACCGCAGACGTGTTAAATAGACAGCTGGAAATGACTGGCCATAATCGATTGTATTAGTCATCTCAGGGATCCTACTTGAAAGCGTAACAGAGAAGCAATTTACAGTTTTGTTTATCACTAAACAGTCAAGACATTAAATCATAATGAACTTCTCTTTTCTGTCCAGTTGTGGGAGAGAAGGAGAAGACCAGCGAGACGGTGAACGTGCGTACGCGTGACAACAAGGTGCACGGCGAGCGCAGCGTCAACGAGTGTATGGAGCGTCTCCAACAGCTGAAGGCCTCGCGCAGCCGTAACGCAGAGGAGGAATTCTGATACCGCTCTGACGCTCCTTTCCAGTGAACCGCATCTCATAGAGGAAGTAAACCTTTCACTGGTTCAGCTTCGAGTCAAACACAAAGCGCAGAACTCCCGAGTCCTTAGAGGCAACTCACTCGCTCGGCCTGTTACCTTGACTACGCATCTGTGTCCTCATTTCTTAATAAACTGGTTTTGCTTTTTGCTTTTTGATTCGCTGAACGTTTTGATAAAACATTATAATCACGACTCTTTCAGGGGAACCTCCAATGTCCTCTCTTGTAATATGTGAAACTCATGATACTTGTTGATGATCTGTTGTAGAAATGTTACAAGGGATGCCCTCTACTTTACTTTGATTTATACCACTTTGCCTCTTTCTCCTCATTGGTTTACATTATAAAGGGAAACAGGAGACAGAAAGTTTTACGTTACTGTAACAAGTGGAGTTCACTGCTGTCAACTGTAGGAACATCCGTTTTCATGACATCAAAGAATTGTAAATATGTAATGCAATTTTGAAAACGTAAAAAAATAAAATATTTCTTACAACAGTTTGGTTTTGTTATCCAATGTCCTATCACAAGCCCTGTCCAAAAATGCACCACTTGTAAAGTTTGGTTTATTGATTTAGGAAAGTTGGTTTATTGATTTAGGAAAGTTGGTTTATTGATTTAGGAAAGTTGGTTTATTGATTTAGGAAAGTTGGTTTATTGATTTAGGAAAGTTGGTTTATTGATTTAGGTAAGTTGGTTTATTCATTTAGGAAAGTTTGATTTAGGAAAGTTGGTTTATTGATTTAGGAAAGTTTGGTTTATTGATTTAGGAAAGTTGGTTTATTGATTTAGGAAAGTTGGTTTACTGATTTAGGAAAGTTGGTTTATTGATTTAGGAAAGTTGGTTTACTGATTTAGGAAAGTTGGTTTATTGATTTAGGAAAGTTTGGTTTATTGATTTAGGAAAGTTGGTTTATTGATTTAGGAAAGTTGGTTTATTGATTTAGGAAAGTTTGATTTAGGAAAGTTGGTTTATTCATTTAGGAAAGTTTGATTTAGGAAAGTTGGTTTATTGATTTAGGAAAGTTTGGTTTATTGATTTAGGAAAGTTGGTTTATTGATTTAGGAAAGTTGGTTTATTCATTTAGGAAAGTTTGATTTAGGAAAGTTGGTTTATTGATTTAGGAAAGTTTGGTTTATTGATTTAGGAAAGTTGGTTTATTGATTTAGGAAAGTTGGTTTATTGATTTAGGAAAGTTGGTTTATTGATTTAGGAAAGTTGGTTTATTGATTTAGGAAAGTTGGTTTATTGATTTAGGAAAGTTGGTTTATTGATTTAGGAAAGTTGGTTTATTGATTTAGGAAAGTTGGTTTACTGATTTAGGAAAGTTGGTTTATTGATTTAGGAAAGTAAATGGAAGCTGTGTAGAAGCCCTGTGTTGATTGCTAGATGTCGATGTCGAACCAATGCAGTGATATACATTTTATTACTATGAGCTGCTTTTCCTGGAAATGTGTATCTGATATAGCCAGCTAGTTCTAGTGTCCATTAAATGTTACAGCCACAACATCATGATCACGTAGTCATGCAGAGCAGCAAGGAGGAGAAATCCCTGCTGTGGTTGAGCTAGCTAGAACCTCAACTAGCTCACTAGAACATCAACTAGCTAGAACATCAACTAGCTCACTAGAACATCAACTAGCTAGAACCTCAACTAGCTCACTAGAACATCAACTAGCTAGAACATCAACTAGCTCACTAAAACATCAACTAGCTAGAACATCAACTAGCTAGAACATCAACTAGCTAGCTAGAACCTCAACTAGCTCACTAAAACATCAACTAGCTCGCTAAAACATCAACTAGCTAGAACATCAACTAGCTAGAACATCAACTAGCTAGCTAGAACCTCAACTAGCTAGAACATCAACTAGCTCGCTAAAACATCAACTAGCTAGAACATCAACTAGCTAGCTAGAACCTCAACTAGCTCACTAAAACATCAACTAGCTCGCTAGAACATCAACTAGCTAAAACATCAACTAGCTAGCTAGAACATCAACTAGCTAGAACCTCAACCTCAAACCTCAGTGTTTAGCTGTGGATGGGGCAGGATTGTGTTTAGCTGTGGATGGGGCAGCATTGTTTTTAGCTGTGGATGGGGCAGCATTGTGTTTAGCTGTGGATGGGGCAGCATTGTTTTTAGCTGTGGATGGGGCAGCATTGTTTTTAGCTGTGGATGGGGCAGCATTGTTTTTAGCTGTGGATGGGGCAGCATTGTGTTTAGCTGTGGATGGGGCAGCATTGTTTTTAGCTGTGGATGGGGCAGCATTGTGTTTAGCGGTGGATGGGGCAGCATTGTGTTTAGCTGTGGATGGGGCAGCATTGTGTTTAGCTGTGGATGGGGCAGCATTGTTTTTAGCTGTGGATGGGGCAGCATTGTTTTTAGCTGTGGATGGGGCAGCATTGTGTTTAGCTGTGGATGGGGCAGCATTGTTTTTAGCTGTGGATGGGGCAGCATTGTGTTTAGCTGTGGATGGGGCAGCATTGTGTTTAGCTGTGGATGGGGCAGCATTGTGTTTAGCTGTGGATGGGGCAGCATTGTGTTTAGCTGTGGATGGGGCAGCATTGTGTTTAGCTGTGGATGGGGCAGCATTGTGTTTAGCTGTGGATGGGGCAGCATTGTGTTTAGCTGTGGATGGGGCAGCATTGTTTTTAGCTGTGGATGGGGCAGCATTGTGTTTAGCTGTGGATGGGGCAGCATTGTTTTTAGCTGTGGATGGGGCAGCATTGTGTTTAGCTGTGGATGGGGCAGCATTGTGTTTAGCTGTGGATGGGGCAGCATTGTGTTTAGCTGTGGATGGGGCAGCATTGTGTTTAGCTGTGGATGGGGCAGCATTGTTTTTAGCTGTGGATGGGGCAGCATTGTGTTTAGCTGTGGATGGGGCAGCATTGTGTTTAGCTGTGGATGGGGCAGCATTGTGTTTAGCTGTGGATGGGGCAGCATTGTTTTTAGCTGTGGATGGGGCAGCATTGTGTTTAGCTGTGGATGGGGCAGCATTGTTTTTAGCTGTGGATGGGGCAGCATTGTGTTTAGCTGTGGATGGGGCAGCATTGTGTTTAGCTGTGGATGGGGCAGCATTGTGTTTAGCTGTGGATGGGGCAGCATTGTGTTTAGCTGTGGATGGGGCAGCATTGTTTTTAGCTGTGGATGGGGCAGCATTGTTTTTAGCTGTGGATGGGGCAGCATTGTGTTTAGCTGTGGATGGGGCAGCATTGTGTTTAGCTGTGGATGGGGCAGCATTGTTTTTAGCTGTGGATGGGGCAGCATTGTGTTTAGCTGTGGATGGGGCAGCATTGTGTTTAGCTGTGGATGGGGCAGCATTGTGTTTAGCTGTGGATGGGGCAGCATTGTGTTTAGCTGTGGATGGGGCAGCATTGTGTTTAGCTGTGGATGGGGCAGCATTGTGTTTAGCTGTGGATGGGGCAGCATTGTGTTTAGCTGTGGATGGGGCAGCATTGTGTTTAGCTGTGGATGGGGCAGCATTGTGTTTAGCTGTGGATGGGGCAGCATTGTGTTTAGCTGTGGATGGGGCAGCATTGTGTTTAGCTGTGGATGGGGCAGCATTGTGTTTAGCTGTGGATGGGGCAGCATTGTGTTTAGCTGTGGATGGGGTAGCATTGTGTTTAGCTGTGGATGGGGCAGCATTGTTTTTAGCTGTGGATGGGGCAGCATTGTGTTTAGCTGTGGATGGGGCAGCATTGTTTTTAGCTGTGGATGGGGCAGCATTGTGTTTAGCTGTGGATGGGGCAGCATTGTGTTTAGCTGTGGATGGGGCAGCATTGTGTTTAGCTGTGGATGGGGTAGCATTGTGTTTAGCTGTGGATGGGGCAGCATTGTGTTTAGCTGTGGATGGGGCAGCATTGTGTTTAGCTGTGGATGGGGCAGCATTGTTTTTAGCTGTGGATGGGGCAGCATTGTGTTTAGCTGTGGATGGGGCAGCATTGTGTTTAGCTGTGGATGGGGCAGCATTGTGTTTAGCTGTGGATGGGGCAGCATTGTTTTTAGCTGTGGATGGGGCAGCATTGTGTTTAGCTGTGGATGGGGCAGCATTGTTTTTAGCTGTGGATGGGGCAGCATTGTGTTTAGCTGTGGATCGGGTAGCATTGTGTTTAGCTGTGGATGGGGCAGCATTGTGTTTAGCTGTGGATGGGGCAGCATTGTTTTTAGCTGTGGATGGGGCAGCATTGTGTTTAGCTGTGGATGGGGCAGCATTGTGTTTAGCTGTGGATGGGGCAGCATTGTTTTTAGCTGTGGATGGGGCAGCATTGTGTTTAGCTGTGGATGGGGTAGCATTGTGTTTAGCTGTGGATGGGGCAGCATTGTGTTTAGCGGTGGATGGGGCAGCATTGTGTTTAGCTGTGGATGGGGCAGCATTGTGTTTAGCGGTGGATGGGGCAGCATTGTGTTTAGCTGTGGATGGGGCAGGATTGTGTTTAGCTGTGGATGGGGCAGCATTGTGTTTAGCTGTGGATGGGGTTTTCCAGTTTAGCCTTCTGGCCTACTCTACGTGACAGTGCCACCTCACAGTTATGCTACACGGTGATGTCCTCCTTACTCTGGACAGGGCAGTGCATCAGGGGACTCGGGTTGGCCGTAAAATCCTCCCGACTCAGATCCTCCTCCACATTCCTGCTGGATACCCCACGACCAGAGGCCAACTATGTGATGCTCCTCGGCATGCCTGGCTCTGTGTCTGTTTGGTCATACCCCCCTTAGGGACTCACCTGCCCTGTTACAACATGAGACAGAGAGTATGATGGGTAAACCACAGAGGCAGACCTAGACATGTTACCACCATAAAGAATAAACTAAACCCGACACACCTAGGAAGAGGGAACCTAGTGTGCAGTTCTCAGAACAGCACTCGCCTGGTCATACGTGTGTTCCCCCCCCCTCTCTATCTGCCATTCACAACCTGTCTTCTCCCCCCCCCTCTCTATCTGCCATTCACAACCTGTCTTCTCCCCCCCCCCCTCTATCTGCCATTCACAACCTGTCTTCGCCCCCCCCCTCTCTATCTGCCATTCACGACCTGTCCCCCCCCTCTATCTGCCATTCACAACCTGCCCCCCCCCCTCTCTATCTGTCATTCACAACCTGTCTCCCCCCCCTCTCTATCTGCCATTCACATCCCAACCCCCCCCCCCCCTCTCTCTATCTGCCATTCACAACCTGTCCCCCCCCTCTCTCTATCTGCCATTCACATCCCAACCCCCCCCCCCCTCTCTCTATCTGCCATTCACAACCTGTCCCCCCCCTCTCTCTATCTGCCATTCACAACCTGTCTCCCCCCCCTCTCTATCTGCCATTCACAACCTGTCCCCCCCTCTCTCTATCTGCCATTCACAACCTGTCTCCCCCCCTCTCTATCTGCCATTCACAACCTGTCCCCCCCCTCTCTCTATCTGCCATTCACAACCTGTCTTCCCCCCCCCTTTATCTGCCATTCACAACCTGCCCCCCCCCCCCCCCTCTATCTGCCATTCACAACCTGCCCCCCCCCCCCCCCCCTCTATCTGCCATTCACAACCTGCCCCCCCCTCTCTCTACCATTCACAACCTGTCCCCCCCCCCTCTATCTGCCATTCACAACCTGTCTTCCCCCCCCTCTCTATCTGCCATTCACAACCTGCCTCCCCCTCTCTCTATCTGCCATTCACAACCTGCCTCCCCCTCTCTCTATCTGCCATTCACAACCTGCCTCCCCCTCTCTCTATCTGCCATTCACAACCTGTCTCCCCCCCCTCTCTATCTGCCATTCACAACCTGCCTCCCCCCCCTCTCTCTATCTGCCATTCACAACCTGTCTCCCCCCCTCCCCCTCTCTCTATCTGCCATTCACAACCTGTCTCCCCCCCCTCTATCTGCCATTCACAACCTGCCCTCCCCCCCTCTCTCTATCTACCATTCACAACCTGTCCCCCCCCCCTCTATCTGCCATTCACAACCTGTCTTCCCCCCCCTCTCTATCTGCCATTCACAACCTGTCTCCCCCCTCTCTATCTGCCATTCACAACCTGCCTCCCCCTCTCTCTATCTGCCATTCACAACCTGCCTCCCCCTCTCTCTATCTGCCATTCACAACCTGTCTCCCCCCCCCTCTATCTGCCATTCACAACCTGTCTCCCCCCCCCTCTATCTGCCATTCACAACCTGCCTCCCCCCCCTCTCTCTATCTGCCATTCACAACCTGTCCCCCCCCCCTATTTATCTGCCATTCACAACCTGCCCCCCCCCCTCTTTATCTGCCATTCACAACCTGCCCCCCCCCCTCTTTATCTGCCATTCACAACCTGTCCCCCCCTCTCTATCTGCCATTCACAACCTGTCCCCCCGCTCTATCTGCCATTCACAACCTGTCTTCCCCCCCTCCTCTATCTGCCATTCACAACCTTTCTCCCCCCTCTCTCTATCTGCCATTCACAACATGTCCCCCCCCCCTCTTTATCTGCCATTCACAACCTGTCCCCCCCCCTCTTTATCTGCCATTCACAACCTGCCCCCCCCCTCTTTATCTGCCATTCACAACCTGTCCCCCCCCCTCTTTATCTGCCATTCACAACCTGTCCCCCCCTCCTCTATCTGCCATTCACAACCTGTCTCCCCCCCCTCTATCTGCCATTCACAACCTGTCTTTCCCCCCCCTTATCTGCCATTCACAACCTGAACCCCCCACTCTATCCGCCATTCACAACCTGTCTCCCCCCCCTCTCTATCTGCCATTCACAACCTGTCTTTTCCCCCCCCCTTTATCTGCCATTCACAACCTGTCTTTTTCCCCCCCTCTCTATCTGCCATTCACAACCTGTCCCCCCGCTCTATCTGCCATTCACAACCTGTCTTCCCCCCCTCCTCTATCTGCCATTCACAACCTGTCTTCCCCCCCTCTCTATCTGCCATTCACAACCTGTCTCCCCCCCCCCTCTCTATCTGCCATTCACAACCTGTCTTCCCCCCCCTTTATCTGCCATTCACAACCTGTCTCCCCCCCCTCTCTATCTGCCATTCACAACCTGTCTCCCCCCCCTCTCTATCTGCCATTCACAACCTGTCTCCCCCCCCTCTCTATCTGCCATTCACAACCTGTCTCCCCCCCCTCTCTATCTGCCATTCACAACCTGTCTCCCCCCCTCTCTATCTGCCATTCACAACCTGTCTTTTTCCCCCCCCTTTATCTGCCATTCACAACCTGTCTCCCCCCCTCTCTATCTGCCATTCACAACCTGCCTCCCCCCCTCTCTCTATCTGCCATTCACAACCTGCCTCCCCCCCTCTCTCTATCTGCCATTCACAACCTGTCCCCCCCCTCTTTATCTGCCATTCACAACCTGTCCCCCCCCCTCTTTATCTGCCATTCACAACCTGACCCCCCCCTCTTTATCTGCCATTCACAACCTGTCCCCCCCCCCCCCTCTTTATCTGCCATTCACAACCTGTCCCCCCCCCCCCTCTTTATCTGCCATTCACAACCTGTCCCCCCCCCCTCTTTATCTGCCATTCACAACCTGCCCCCCCCCCCTCTTTATCTGCCATTCACAACCTGTCCCCCCCTCTCTATCTGCCATTCACAACCTGTCCCCCCCGCTCTATCTGCCATTCACAACCTGTCTTCCCCCCCTCCTCTATCTGCCATTCACAACCTTTCTCCCCCCTCTCTCTATCTGCCATTCACAACATGTCCCCCCCCCTCTTTATCTGCCATTCACAACCTGTCCCCCCCCCTCTTTATCTGCCATTCACAACCTGCCCCCCCCTCTTTATCTGCCATTCACAACCTGTCCCCCCCCCCTCTTTATCTGCCATTCACAACCTGTCCCCCCCTCCTCTATCTGCCATTCACAACCTGTCTCCCCCCCCTCTATCTGCCATTCACAACCTGTCTTTCCCCCCCCTTATCTGCCATTCACAACCTGTACCCCCCCCTCTATCTGCCATTCACAACCTGTCTCCCCCCCCTCTCTATCTGCCATTCACAACCTGTCTTTTCCCCCCCCCTTTATCTGCCATTCACAACCTGTCTTTTTCCCCCCCTCTCTATCTGCCA
This sequence comes from Salvelinus fontinalis, assembly GCF_029448725.1. NCBI lineage: Eukaryota > Metazoa > Chordata > Actinopteri > Salmoniformes > Salmonidae > Salvelinus > Salvelinus fontinalis. The sequence continues at coordinate 7,888,933 of NC_074668.1, read as the reverse complement.
TTCACAACCTGTCCCCCCGCTCTATCTGCCATTCACAACCTGTCTTCCCCCCCTCCTCTATCTGCCATTCACAACCTGTCTTTTCCCCCCCCCTTTATCTGCCATTCACAACCTGTCTCCCCCCCTCTCTATCTGCCATTCACAACCTGCCTCCCCCCCTCTCTCTATCTGCCATTCACAACCTGTCCCCCCCCTCTTTATCTGCCATTCACAACCTGTCCCCCCCCCTCTTTATCTGCCATTCACAACCTGACCCCCCCCTCTTTATCTGCCATTCACAACCTGCCCCCCCCCCTTCTCTATCTGCCATTCACAACCTGTCCCCCCCCCGCTCTATCTGCCATTCACAACCTGTCTTCCCTCCCTCCTCTATCTGCCATTCACAACCTTTCTCCCCCCCCTCTCTATCTGCCTTTCACAACCTGTCCCCCCCCCTCTATCTGCCATTCACAACCTGTCTCCCCCCTCTCTATCTGCCATTCACAACCTGTCTCCCCCCCTCTCTATCTGCCATTCACAACCTGTCTCCCCCCCTCTCTATCTGCCATTCACAACCTGTCTCCCCCCCTCTCTATCTGCCATTCACAACCTGTCTTCCCCCCCCTCTCTATCTGCCATTCACAACCTGTCTCCCCCCCCCTCTCTATCTGCCATTCACAACCTGTCTCCCCCCCTCTCTATCTGCCATTCACAACCTGTCTCCCCCTCTCTATCTGCCATTCACAACCTGTCTCCCCCCCTCTCTATCTGCCATTCACAACCTGTCTCCCCCCCTCTCTATCTGCCATTCACAACCTGTCTCCCCCCCTCTCTATCTGCCATTCACAACCTGTCCCCCCCCCTCTATCTGCCATTCACAACCTGTCTCCCCCCCCTCTCTATCTGCCATTCACAACCTGTCTCCCCCCCTCTCTATCTGCCATTCACAACCTGTCCCCCCCCTCTATCTGCCATTCGCAACCTGTCTCCCCCCCCTCTCTATCTGCCATTCGCAACCTGTCTCCCCCTCTCTATCTGCCATTCACAACCTGTCTCCCCCCCTCTCTATCTGCCATTCACAACCTGTCCCCCCCCCCTCTATCTGCCATTCACAACCTGTCTCCCCCCCCTCTCTATCTGCCATTCACAACCTGTCCCCCCCCCCTCTATCTGCCATTCACAACCTGTCTCCCCCTCTCTATCTGCCATTCACAACCTGTCTTCCCCCCCTCTCTATCTGCCATTCACAACCTGCCCCCCCCTGTCTATCTGCCATTCACAACCTGCCCCCCCCCTCTATCTGCCATTCACAACCTGTCTTTCACCCCCCTCTATCTGCCATTCACAACCTGTCTCCCCCCCTCCCCCTCTCTATCTGCCATTCACAACCTGCCCACCCCCCCTCTCTATCTGCCATTCACAACCTGTCTTCCCCCCCCTCTCTATCTGCCATTCACAGCCTGTCTCCCCCCCCTCTCTATCTGCCATTCACAACCTGTCTCCCCCCCCTCTCTATCTGCCATTCACAACCTGTCCCCCCCCCCCTCTATCTGCCATTCACAACCTGTCTCCCCCCCCCTCTATCTGCCATTCACAACCTGTCTTTCACCCCCCTCTATCTGCCATTCACAACCTGTCTCCCCCCCTCCCCCTCTCTATCTGCCATTCACAACCTGTCTCCCCCCCTCTCTATCTGCCATTCACAACCTGTCTCCCCCCTCTCTATCTGCCATTCACAACCTGTCTCCCCCCTCCCCCTCTCTATCTGCCATTCACATCCTGTCTCCCCCCCCTCTCTATCTGCCATTCACAACCTGTCTCCCCCCCTCCCCCTCTCTATCTGCCATTCACAACCTGTCTCCCCCCCTCTCTATCTGCCATTCACAACCTGTCTCCCCCCTCCCCCTCTCTATCTGCCATTCACAACCTGTCTCCCCCCTCCCCCTCTCTATCTGCCATTCACAACCTGTCTCCCCCCCTCCCCCTCTCTATCTGCCATTCACAACCTGTCTCCCCCCCCTCTCTATCTGCCATTCACAACCTGTCTCCCCCCTCTCTATCTGCCATTCACAACCTGTCTCCCCCCTCCCCCTCTCTATCTGCCATTCACAACCTGTCTCCCCCCCTTTCTATCTGCCATTCACAACCTGTCTCCCCCCCCCTCTCTATCTGCCATTCACAACCTGTCTTCCCCCCCTCTCTATCTGCCATTCACAACCTGCCCCCCCCCCTCTCTATCTGCCATTCACAACCTGCCCCCCCCCTCTATCTGCCATTCACAACCTGTCTTCCCCCCCCTCTCTATCTGCCATTCACAACCTGTCTCCCCCCCTCTCTATCTGCCATTCACAACCTGTCTCCCCCCCTCTCTATCTGCCATTCACAACCTGCCCCCCCCCTCTATCTGCCATTCACAACCTGTCTCCCCCCCTCTCTATCTGCCATTCACAACCTGCCCCCCCCCCCTCTATCTGCCATTCACAACCTGTCATTCACAACCTGTCTCCCCCCTCCCCCTCTCTATCTGCCATTCACAACCTGTCGTCCCCCCCTCTATCTGCCATTCACAACCTGTCTCCCCCCCTCTCTATCTGTCATTCACAACCTGTCTTCTCCCCCCCTCTCTCTATCTGCCATTCACAACCTGTCTCCCCCCCTCCCCCTCTCTATCTGCCATTCACAACCTGTCTCCCCCCCTCCCCCTCTCTATCTGCCATTCACAACCTGTCTCCCCCCCCTCTCTATCTGCCATTCACAACCTGTCTTCTCCCCCCCATCTGCCATTCACAACCTGTCTCCCCCCCCCATGCAGCACATCGTTTATTAAGATGCATCTGTCCTGACTGAGCCAGCTACAGGAATGTCCGCTGTGAGGTCCTGGCTTTACCAATGAGGCCAGTGGGAGAGGCCTGCGTTAAGGGACAACAGCAGCTGAGGCCCATGACTGATCACTGTGTGTGTGTGTGTGTGTGTGTGTGTGTGTGTGTGTGTGTGTGTGTGTGTGTGTGTGTGTGTGTGTGTGTGTGTGTGTGTGTGTGTGTGTGTGTGTGGAGTTAGAGTTTCGGAGAGAGGGCTGTTGGGGAGGTTACAGATAGAGTCAAGGAGGGGAGAGGTAGAACGATTGAGATGGGGGGGTTAGAGTTAGGGAGGGAGGGGGTTTAGAGTTAGGGAGGGGAGGGTTAGAGTTAGGGAGGGGAGGGAGGGGAGGGTTAGAGTTAGGGAGGGAGGGGGGTTGGGGGTTAGAGTTGGGGAGGGAGGGAGGGGGGTTAGAGTTAGGGAGGGAGGGGGGGTTGGGGGTTAGAGTTAGGGAGGGAGGGGGGTTAGAGTTAGGGAGGGAGGGGGGGTTGGGGGGTTAGAGTTAGGGAGGGAGGGGGGTTGGGGGGGTTAGAGTTAGGGAGGGAGGGGGGGTTGGGGGGTTAGAGTTAGGGAGGGAGGGAGGTTGGGGGTTAGAGTTAGGGAGGGAGGGGGGTTAGAGTTAGGGAGGGAGGGGGGGTCGGGGGGGTTAGAGTTAGGGAGGGAGGGGTTTGGGGGTTAGAGTTAGGGAGGGGGGTTAGAGTTAGGGAGGGAGGGAGGGAGGTTGGGGGGTTAGAGTTAGGGTGGGAGGGATGTTGGGGGGTTAGAGTTAGGGAGGGAGGGAGGTTGGGGGGGTTAGAGTTAGGGAGGGAGGGGGGTTGGGGGGTTAGAGTTAGGGAGGGAGGGGGGTTGGGGGGTTAGAGTTAGGGAGGGAGGGGGGTTGGGGGGTTAGAGTTAGGGAGGGAGGGATGTTGGGGGGTTAGAGTTAGGGAGGGGGGTTTGGGGGTTAGAGTTAGGGAGGGGGGTTGGGGGGTTAGAGTTAGGGAGGGAGGGGGGGTTAGAGTTAGGGTGAGGGGGGGTTGGGGGGTTAGAGTTAGGGAGGGAGGGGGGTTGGGGGGGTTAGAGTTAGGGAGGGAGGGGGGTTAGAGTTAGGGATGGGGTTGGGGGTTAGAGTTAGGGAGGGAGGGGGGTTGGGGGGTTAGAGTTAGGGAGGGAGGGGGGATGGGGGGTTAGAGTTAGGGAGGGAGGGGGGTTAGAGTTAGGGAGGGAGGGGGGTTGGGGGTTAGAGTTAGGGAGGGAGGGGTTTGGGGGGTTAGAGTTAGGGAGGGAGGGGGGTTAGAGTTAGGGTGAGGGGGGGTTGGGGGGTTAGAGTTAGGGAGGGAGGGGGGGTTGGGGGTTAGAGTTAGGGAGGGAGGGGGGTTAGAGTTAGGGAGGGAGGGTGGTTGGGGGTTAGAGTTAGGGAGGGAGGGGTTTGGGGGGTTAGAGTTAGGGAGGGAGGGGGGGTTAGAGTTAGGGTGAGGGGGGTTGGGGGGTTAGAGTTAGGGAGGGAGGGGGGTTGGGGGGTTAGAGTTAGGGAGGGAGGGGGGTTGGGGGTTAGAGTTAGGGAGGGAGGGGGGTTAGAGTTAGGGAGGGAGGGGGGTTGGGGGTTAGAGTTAGGGAGGTTGGGGGGTTAGAGTTAGGGTGGGAGGGGGGGTTGGGGGTTAGAGTTAGGGAGGGAGGGGGGTTAGAGTTAGGGAGGGAGGGGGGTTGGGGGTTAGAGTTAGGGAGGGAGGGAGGTTGGGGGTTAGAGTTAGGGAGGGAGGGGGGTTGGGGGGTTAGAGTTAGGGAGGGGGGTTGGGGGTTAGAGTTAGGGAGGGAGGTTGGGGGGTTAGAGTTAGGGAGGGGGGTTGGGGGTTAGAGTTAGGGAGGGGGGTTGGGGGTTAGAGTTAGGGAGGGGGGTTGGGGGTTAGAGTTAGGGAGGGATGTTGGGGGGTTAGAGTTAGGGAGGGGGGTTGGGGGTTAGAGTTAGGGAGGGGGGTTGGGGGTTAGAGTTAGGGAGGGAGGGGGGTTGGGGGTTAGAGTTAGGGAGGTTGGGGGGTTAGAGTTAGGGAGGGAGGGGGGTTGGGGGTTAGAGTTAGGGAGGGAGGGAGGTTGGGGGTTAGAGTTAGGGAGGGAGGGGGGTTGGGGGTTAGAGTTAGGGAGGGAGGTTGGGGGGTTAGAGTTAGGGAGGGGGGTTGGGGGTTAGAGTTAGGGAGGGGGGTTGGGGGTTAGAGTTAGGGAGGGGGGTTGGGGGTTAGAGTTAGGGAGGGATGTTGGGGGGTTAGAGTTAGGGAGGGGGGTTGGGGGTTAGAGTTAGGGAGGGGGGTTGGGGGTTAGAGTTAGGGAGGGATGTTGGGGGGTTAGAGTTAGGGAGGGGGGTTGGGGGTTAGAGTTTATTTTTATTTTTTATTTCACCTTTATTTAACCAGGTAGGCTAGTTGAGAACAAGTTCTCATTTGCAACTGCGACCTGGCCAAGATAAAGCATAGCAGTGTGAACAGACAACAACACAGAGTTACACATGGAGTAAACAATAAACAAGTCAATAACATGGTAGGAAAAAGAGAATCTATATACAATGTGTGCAAAAGGCATGAGGTAGGCAATAAATCGAATAATTACAATTTAGCAGATTAACACTGGAGTGATAAATCATCAGATGATCATGTGCAAGAAGAGATACTGGTGTGCAAAAGAGCAGAAAAGTAAATAAATAAAAGCAGTATGGGGGTGAGGTAGGTAAATTGGGTGGGTAGTTTACAGATGGACTATGTACAGCTGCAGCGATCGGTTAGCTGCTCGGATAGCAGATTTTTAAAGTTGTTGAGGGAGATAAAAGTCTCCAACTTCAGAGATTTTTGCAATTCATTCCAGTCGCAGGCAGCAGAGAACTGGAAGGAAAGGCGTCCAAATGAGGTTTTGGCTTTAGGGATGATCAGTGAGATACACCTGCTGGAGCGCGTGCTACGGGTGGGTGTAGCCATCGTGACCAGTGAACTGAGATAAGGCGGCACTTTACCTAGCATAGCCTTGTAGATGACCTGGAGCCAGTGGGTCTGACGACGAACATGTAGCGAGGGCCAGCCGACTAGGGCGTACAGGTCGCAGTGGTGGGTCGTATAAGGTGCTTTAGTAACAAAACGGATGGCACTGTGATAAACTGCATCCAGTTTGCTGAGTAGAGTTTTGGAAGCTATTTTGTAGATGACATCGCCGAAGTCGAGGATCGGTAGGATAGTCAGTTTTACTAGGGTAAGTTTGGCGGCGTGAGTGAAGGAGGCTTTGTTCCGGAATAGAAAGCCGACTCTAGATTTGATTTTGGATTGGAGATGTTTGATATGAGTCTGGAAGGAGAGTTTGCAGTCTAGCCAGACACCTAGGTACTTATAGATGTCCACATATTCTAGGTCGGAACCGTCCAGGGTGGTGATGCTAGTCGGGCGTGCGGGTGCAGGCAGCGAACTGTTGAAAAGCATGCATTTGGTTTTACTAGCGTTTAAGAGCAGTTGGAGGCCACGGAAGGAGTGTTGTATGGCATTGAAGCTCGTTTGGAGGTTAGATAGCACAGTGTCCAGGGAAGGGCCGGAAGTATACAGAATGGTGTCGTCTGCGTAGAGGTGGATCAGGGAATCGCCCGCAGCAAGAGCAACATCATTGATGTATACAGAGAAAAGAGTCGGCCCGAGAATTGAACCCTGTGGTACCCCCATAGAGACTGCCAGAGGACCGGACAACATGCCCTCCGATTTGACACACTGAACTCTGTCTGCAAAGTAGTTGGTGAACCAGGCAAGGCAGTCATTAGAAAAACCGAGGCTATTGAGTCTGTCGATAAGAATATGGTGATTGACAGAGTCGAAAGCCTTGGCCAGGTCGATGAAGACGGCTGCACAGTAATGTCTTTTATCGATGGCGGTTATGATATCGTTTAGTACCTTGAGCGTGGCTGAGGTGCACCCGTGACCAGCTCGGAAACCGGATTGCACAGCGGAGAAGGTACGGTGGGATTCGAGATGGTCAGTGATCTGTTTGTTGACTTGGCTTTCGAAGACCTTAGCTAGGCAGGGCAGGATGGATATAGGTCTGTAGCAGTTTGGGTCCAGGGTGTCTCCCCCTTTGAAGAGGGGGATGACAGCGGCAGCTTTCCAATCCTTGGGGATCTCAGATGATACGAAGGAGAGGTTGAACAGGCTGGTAATAGGGGGTGCGACAATGGCGGCGGACAGTTTCAGAAATAGGGCGTCCAGATTGTCAAGCCCAGCTGATTTGTATGGGTCCAGGTTTTCCAGCTCTTTCAGAACATCTGCTATCTGGATATGGGTAAAGGAGAAGCTGGGGAGGCTTGGGCGAGTAGCAGCGGGGGGGTAGGGGCTGTTGGCCAAGGTTGGAGTCGCCAGGAGGAAGGCATGGCCAGCCATTGAGAAATGTTTGTTGAAGTTTTCGATTATCACGGACTTATCAGTGGTGACCGTGTTATCTAGCCTCAGTGCAGTGGGCAGCTGGGAGGAGGTGCTCTTGTTTTCCATGGACTTTACAGTATCCCAGAACTTTTTGGAGTTAGAGCTACAGGATGCAAATTTCTGCTTGAAAAAGCTGGCCTTTGCTTTCCTGACTGACTGCGTGTATTGGTTCCTGACTTCCCTGAACAGTTGCATATCGCGGGGGCTCTTCGATGCTATTGCAGTTCGCCACAGGATGTTTTTGTGCTGGTCGAGGGCAGTCAGGTCTGGAGTGAACCAAGGGCTATATCTGTTCTTGGTTCTGCATTTTTTGAACGGAGCATGCTTGTCTAATATGGTGAGGAAGTAACTTTTAAAGAATGACCAGGGGGTTGGGGGTTAGAGTTAGGGAGGGAGGGGGGTTGGGGGGTTAGAGTTAGGGAGGGAGGGGGGTTAGAGTTAGGGAGGGGGGTTGGGGGTTAGAGTTAGGGAGGGAGGGGGGTTGGGGGTTAGAGTTAGGGAGGGAGGGGGGTTGGGGGGTTAGAGTTAGGGAGGGGGGTTGGGGGTTAGAGTTAGGGAGGGGGGTTGGGGGTTAGAGTTAGGGAGGGGGGTTGGGGGGTTAGAGTTAGGGAGGGGGGTTGGGGGGTTAGAGTTAGGGAGGGAGGGGGGTTAGAGTTAGGGAGGGAGGGGGGTTAGAGTTAGGGAGGGAGGGGGGTTAGAGTTAGGGAGGGAGGGGGGTTGGGGGGTTAGAGTTAGGGAGGGAGGGGGGTTGGGGGGTTAGAGTTAGGGAGGGGGGTTGGGGGGTTAGAGTTAGGGAGGGAGGGGGGTTGGGGGGTTAGAGTTAGGGAGGGAGGGGGGTTGGGGGGTTAGAGTTAGGGAGGGGGGTTGGGGGTTAGAGTTAGGGAGGGAGGGGGGTTGGGGGGTTAGAGTTAGGGAGGGGGGTTGGGGGGTTAGAGTTAGGGAGGGAGGGGGGTTGGGGGTTAGAGTTAGGGAGGGAGGGGGGGTTGGGGGGTTAGAGTTAGGGAGGGAGGGGGGGGTTGGGGGGTTAGAGTTAGGGAGGGAGGGGGGTTGGGGGTTAGAGTTAGGGAGGGAGGGGTGTTGGAGTTAGGGAGGGAGGGGGGTTGGGGGTTAGAGTTAGGGAGGGAGGGGTTTGGGGGGTTAGAGTTAGGGAGGGAGGGGGGTTGGGGGTTAGAGTTAGGGAGGGAGGGAGGGGGGGGTTGGGGGGTTAGAGTTAGGGAGGGAGGGGGGGGTTGGGGGGTTAGAGTTAGGGAGGGAGGGATGTTGGGGGTTAGAGTTAGGGAGGGAGGGGGGTTGGGGGTTAGAGTTAGGGAGGGAGGGGTTTGGGGGGTTAGAGTTAGGGAGGGAGGGGTTTGGGGGGTTAGAGTTAGGGAGGGAGGGGGGTTGGGGGTTAGAGTTAGGGAGGGAGGGGGGTTGGGGGGTTAGAGTTAGGGAGGGAGGGGTGTTGGGGGGTTAGAGTTAGGGAGGGAGGGGGGTTGGGGGTTAGAGTTAGGGAGGGAGGGGTGTTGGGGGTTAGAGTTATGGAGGGAGGGAGGTTGGGGGGTTAGAGTTAGGGAGGGAGGGGGGTTAGAGATAGGGAGGGAGGGGGGTTAGAGTTAGGGAGGGAGGGAGGGAGGTTGGGGGGTTAGAGTTAGGGAGGGAGGGGTGTTGGGGGGTTAGAGTTAGGGAGGGAGGGGGGTTAGAGTTAGGGAGGGAGGGGGGTTAGAGTTAGGGAGGGAGGGGGGTTAGAGTTAGGGAGGGAGGGAGGGAGGTTGGGGGGTTAGAGTTAGGGAGGGAGGGGTGTTGGCGGGTTAGAGTTAGGGAGGGAGGGGGGTTAGAGTTAGGGAGGGAGGGGGGTTAGAGTTAGGGAGGGAGGGAGGGAGGTTGGGGGGTTAGAGTTAGGGAGGGAGGGGTGTTGGGGGGTTAGAGTTAGGGAGGGAGGGGGGGGTGTTGGGGGGTTAGAGTTAGGGAGGGAGGGAGGGAGGTTGGGGGGTTAGAGTTAGGGAGGGGGGTTGGGGGGTTAGAGTTAGGGAGGGGGGTTGGGGGTTAGAGTTAGGGAGGGGGGTTGGGGGGTTAGAGTTAGGGAGGGAGGGGGGTTAGAGTTAGGGAGGGAGGGGGGTTAGAGTTAGGGAGGGAGGGAGGGATGTTGGTGGGTTAGAGTTAGGGAGGGAGGGGTGTTGGGGGGTTAGAGTTAGGGAGGGAGGGGGGTTGGGGGGTTAGAGTTAGGGAGGGAGGGGGGTTGGGGGTTAGAGTTAGGGAGGGAGGGGGGTTAGAGTTAGGGAGGGAGGGGTGTTGGGGGGTTAGAGTTAGGGAGGGAGGGGGGGTTAGAGTTAGGGAGGGAGGGGGGTTGGGGGTTAGAGTTAGGGAGGGAGGGAGGTTGGGGGGTTAGAGTTAGGGAGGGAGGGGGGTTGGGGGTTAGAGTTAGGGAGGGAGGGAGGTTAGAGTTAGGGAGGGAGGGAGGGGGGTTAGAGTTAGGGAGGGAGGGAGGGGGGTTAGAGTTAGGGAGGGAGGGGGGTTGGGGGTTAGAGTTAGGGAGGGAGGGGGGTTAGAGTTAGGGAGGGAGGTTGGGGGTTAGAGTTAGGGAGGGAGGGGGGTTAGAGTTAGGGAGGGGGGTTGGGGGTTAGAGTTAGGGAGGGAGGGGGGTTGGGGGTTAGAGTTAGGGAGGGAGGGATGTTGGGGGTTAGAGTTAGGGAGGGAGGGGGTTGGGGGGTTAGAGTTAGGGAGGGAGGGGGGGTTAGAGTTAGGGAGGGAGGTTGGGGGGTTAGAGTTAGGGAGGGAGGGGGGTTGGGGGGTTAGAGTTAGGGAGGGAGGGGGGTTGGGGGGCTAGAGTTAGGGAGGGAGGGGGGTTGGGGGGTTAGAGTTAGGGAGGGAGGGGGGTTGGGGGGTTAGAGTTAGGGAGGGAGGGGGGTTGGGGGTTAGAGTTAGGGAGGGAGGGAGGTTAGAGTTAGGGAGGGAGGGGGGTCGGGGGGTTAGAGTTAGGGAGGGAGGGGTTTGGGGGTTAGAGTTAGGGAGGGGGGTTAGAGTTAGGGAGGGAGGGGGGTTGGGGGGTTAGAGTTAGGGAGGGAGGGGGGTTGGGGGTTAGAGTTAGGGAGGGAGGGAGGTTAGAGTTAGGGAGGGAGGGGGGTCGGGGGGTTAGAGTTAGGGAGGGAGGGGTTTGGGGGTTAGAGTTAGGGAGGGGGGTTAGAGTTAGGGAGGGAGGGGGGTTGGGGGTTAGAGTTAGGGAGGGGGGATGTTGGGGGTTAGAGTTAGGGAGGGAGGGGGGTTGGGGGTTAGAGTTAGGGAGGGGGGATGTTGGGGGTTAGAGTTAGGGAGGGAGGGGGGTTGGGGGTTAGAGTTAGGGAGGGAGGGAGGTTGGGGGGTTAGAGTTAGGGAGGGAGGGGTTTGGGGGTTAGAGTTAGGGAGGGGGGTTAGAGTTAGGGAGGGGGGGATGTTGGGGGTTAGAGTTAGGGAGGGAGGGAGGTTGGGGGTTAGAGTTAGGGAGGGAGGGGGGTTAGAGTTAGGGAGGGAGGGAGGTTGGGGGGTTAGAGTTAGGGAGGGAGGGGGGTTAGAGTTAGGGAGGGAGGGGGGTTGGGGGTTAGAGTTAGGGAGGGGGTTGGGGGTTAGAGTTAGGGAGGGAGGGGGGTTAGAGTTAGGGAGGGAGGGGGGTTGGGGGTTAGAGTTAGGGAGGGGGGTTGGGGGTTAGAGTTAGGGAGGGAGGGGTGTTGGGGGGTTAGAGTTAGGGAGGGAGGGGGGTTGGGGGTTAGAGTTAGGGAGGGAGGGGGGTTAGAGATAGGGAGGGAGGGGGGTTGGGGGTTAGAGTTAGGGAGGGAGGGGGGTTAGAGTTAGGGAGGGAGGGGGGTTGGGGGTTAGAGTTTGGGAGGGAGGGGGGTTGGGGGGTTAGAGTTTGGGAGGGAGGGGGGTTGGGGGTTAGAGTTAGGGAGGGAGGGGGGTTAGAGTTAGGGAGGGAGGGATGTTGGGGGTTAGAGTTAGGGAGGGAGGGGGGTTGGGGGGTTAGAGTTAGGGAGGGAGGGGGGTTGGGGGTTAGAGTTAGGGAGGGAGGGGGGTTGGGGGGTTAGAGTTTGGGAGGGAGGGGGGTTGGGGGTTAGAGTTAGGGAGGGAGGGGGGTTGGGGGTTAGAGTTAGGGAGGGAGGGGGGTTGGGGGGTTAGAGTTAGGGAGGGAGGGGGGTTGGGGGTTAGAGTTAGGGAGGGAGGGGGGTTAGAGTTAGGGAGGGAGGGGGGTTGGGGGTTAGAGTTAGGGAGGGAGGGGGGTTAGAGTTAGGGAGGGAGGGGGGTTGGGGGTTAGAGTTAGGGAGGGGGGGATGGGGGCTAGATTTAGGGAGGGAGGGTGTTAGAGATAGGTAGAGAGGGGGGTTAGAGATGGGGAGTGAGGGGGGTTAGAGATGGGGAGTGAGGTAGGGGGGGATAGGGAGGGAAGGAGGTTGGGGGTTAGACTATATATATATATATACACTGCTCAAAAAAATAAAGGGAACACTTAAACAACACAATGAAACTCCAAGTCAATCACACTTCTGTGAAATCAAACTGTCCACTTAGGAAGCAACACTGATTGACAATACATTTCACATGCTGTTGTGCAAATGGAATAGACAAAAGATGGAAATTATAGGCAATTAGCAAGACACCCCCCAATAAAGGACTGGTTCTGCAGGTGGTGACCACAGACCACTTCTCAGTTCCTATGCTTCCTAGCTGATGTTTTGGTCACTTTTGAATGCTGGCGGTGCTTTCACTCTAGTGGTAGCATGAGACGGAGTCTACAACCCACACAAGTGGCTCAGGTAGTGCAGCTCATCCAGGATGGCACATCAATGCGAGCTGTGGCAAGAAGGTTTGCTGTGTCTGTCAGCGTAGTGTCCAGAGCATGGAGGCGCTACCAGGAGACAGGCCAGTACATCAGGAGACGTGGAGGAGGCCGTAGGAGGGCAACAACCCAGCAGCAGGACCGCTACCTCCGCCTTTGTGCAAGGAGGTGCACTGCCGGAGCCCTGCAAAATGACCTCCAGCAGGCCACAAATGTGCATGTGTCAGCATATGGTCTCACAAGGGCTCTGAGGATCTCATCTCGGTACCTAATGGCAGTCAGGCTACCTAAAGAAATGCCACCCCACACCATGACTGACACACCGCCAAACCGGTCATGCTGGAGGATGTTGCAGGCAGCAGAACGTTCTCCACGGCGTCTCCAGACTCTGTCACGTCTGTCACATGTGCTCAGTGTGAACCTGTTGGAGGTCATTTTGCAAAGAAAAAAAAACATTTTCTCTTTTCTTTTTTGGAAAGAAAGTGTTATAACAACTGAACTGGATGTGTGTTATAACAACTGAACTGGATGTGTGTTATAACAACTGAACTGGGTGTGTGTTATAACAACTGAACTGGGTGTGTGTGTTATAACAACAGAACTAGGTGTGTGTTATAACAACTGAACTGGATGTGTGTTATAACAACTGAACTGGGTGTGTGTTATAACAACTGAACTGGGTGTGTGTGTTATAACAACAGAACTAGGTGTGTGTTATAACAACTGAACTGGGTGTGTGTTATAACTGAACTGGGTGTGTGTTATAACAACTGAACTGGGTGTGTGTTATAACAACTGAACTGGGTGTGTGTTATAACAACTGAACTGGGTGTGTGTTATAACAACTGAACTGGGTGTGTGTTATAACAACTGAACTGGGTGTGTGTTATAACAACTGAACTGGGTGTGTGTTATAACTGAACTGGGTGTGTGTTATAACAACTGAACTGGGTGTGTGTTATAACAACTGAACTGGGTGTGTGTTATAACAACAGAACTTACCGCTGAGCTCCGAGCCAGCTGACAGGCTGAAAGTCTGTTATGGTAGAGAAGGTCAGAAGTCATGGCACACTCTGAAAGGTTACCTTTCATCTTGTTTATCAGACCAAAATCACTGTTAAGGTGTAGTTCCTAGTTGGAGAGGAGAGGAGCTTGTTGTTTATCAGACCTAGATCAGTGTTATGGTGTAGTTCCTAGTTGGAGAGGAGCTTGTTGTTTATCAGACCTAGATCAGTGTTATGGTGTAGTTCCTAGTTGGAGAGGAGAGGAGCTTGTTGTTTATCAGACCTAGATCAGTGTTATGGTGTAGTTCCTAGTTGGAGAGGAGCTTGTTGTTTATCAGACCTAGATCAGTGTTATGGTGTAGTTCCTAGTTGGAGAGGAGCTTGTTGTTTATCAGACCTAGATCAGTGTTATGGTGTAGTTCCTAGTTGGAGAGGAGCTTGTTGTTTATCAGACCTAGATCAGTGTTATGGTGTAGTTCCTAGTTGGAGAGGAGCTTGTTGTTTATCAGACCTAGATCAGTGTTATGGTGTAGTTCCTAGTTGGAGAGGAGCTTGTTGTTTATCAGACCTAGATCAGTGTTATGGTGTAGTTCCTAGTTGGAGAGGAGAGGAGCTTGTTGTTTATCAGACCTAGATCAGTGTTATGGTGTAGTTCCTAGTTGGAGAGGAGCTTGTTGTTTATCAGACCTAGATCAGTGTTATGGTGTAGTTCCTAGTTGGAGAGGAGAGGAGCTTGTTGTTTATCAGACCTAGATCAGTGTTATGGTGTAGTTCCTAGTTGGATAGGAGAGGAGCTTGTTGTTTATCAGACCTAGATCAGTGTTATGGTGTAGTTCCTGGTTGGAGAGGAGAGGAGCTTGTTGTTTATCAGACCTAGATCAGTGTTATGGTGTAGTTCCTAGTTGGAGAGGAGCTTGTTGTTTATCAGACCTAGATCAGTGTTATGGTGTAGTTCCTAGTTGGAGAGGAGCTTGTTTATCAGACCTAGATCAGTGTTATGGTGTAGTTCCTAGTTGGAGAGGAGCTTGTTGTTTATCAGACCTAGATCAGTGTTATGGTGTAGTTCCTAGTTGGATGGGAGAGGAGCTTGTTGTTTATCAGACCTAGATCAGTGTTATGGTGTAGTTCCTAGTTGGAGAGGAGCTTGTTGTTTATCAGACCTAGATCAGTGTTATGGTGTAGTTCCTAGTTGGAGAGGAGCTTGTTGTTTATCAGACCTAGATCAGTGTTATGGTGTAGTTCCTAGTTGGAGAGGAGCTTGTTGTTTATCAGACCTAGATCAGTGTTATGGTGTAGTTCCTAGTTGGAGAGGAGAGGAGCTTGTTGTTTATCAGACCTAGATCAGTGTTATGGTGTAGTTCCTAGTTGGAGAGGAGCTTGTTGTTTATCAGACCTAGATCAGTGTTATGGTGTAGTTCCTAGTTGGAGAGGAGAGGAGCTTGTTGTTTATCAGACCTAGATCAGTGTTATGGTGTAGTTCCTAGTTGGAGAGGAGCTTGTTGTTTATCAGACCTAGATCAGTGTTATGGTGTAGTTCCTAGTTGGAGAGGAGCTTGTTGTTTATCAGGCCTAGATCAGTGTTATGGTGTAGTTCCTAGTTGGAGAGGAGAGGAGCTTGTTGTTTATCAGACCTAGATCAGTGTTATGGTGTAGTTCCTAGTTGGAGAGGAGCTTATTGTTTATCAGACCTAGATCAGTGTTATGGTGTAGTTCCTAGTTGGAGAGGAGCTTGTTGTTTATCAGACCTAGATCAGTGTTATGGTGTAGTTCCTAGTTGGAGAGGAGCTTGTTGTTTATCAGACCTAGATCAGTGTTATGGTGTAGTTCCTAGTTGGAGAGGAGAGGAGCTTGTTGTTTATCAGACCTAGATCAGTGTTATGGTGTAGTTCCTAGTTGGAGAGGAGCTTGTTGTTTATCAGACCTAGATCAGTGTTATGGTGTAGTTCCTAGTTGGAGAGGAGAGGAGCTTGTTGTTTATCAGACCTAGATCAGTGTTATGGTGTAGTTCCTAGTTGGAGAGGAGAGGAGCTTGTTGTTTATCAGACCTAGATCAGTGTTATGGTGTAGTTCCTAGTTGGAGAGGAGCTTGTTGTTTATCAGACCTAGATCAGTGTTATGGTGTAGTTCCTAGTTGGAGAGGAGAGGAGCTTGTTTATCAGACCTAGATCAGTGTTATGGTGTAGTTCCTAGTTGGAGAGGAGCTTGTTGTTTATCAGACCTAGATCAGTGTTATGGTGTAGTTCCTAGTTGGATAGGAGAGGAGCTTGTTGTTTATCAGACCTAGATCAGTGTTATGGTGTAGTTCCTAGTTGGATAGGAGCTTGTTGTTTATCAGACCTAGATCAGTGTTATGGTGTAGTTCCTAGTTGGAGAGGAGCTTGTTGTTTATCAGACCTAGATCAGTGTTATGGTGTAGTTCCTAGTTGGAGAGGAGCTTGTTTATCAGACCTAGATCAGTGTTATGGTGGAGTTCCTAGTTGGAGAGGAGAGGAGCTTGTTGTTTATCAGACCTAGATCAGTGTTATGGTGTAGTTCCTAGTTGGAGAGGAGCTTGTTGTTTATCAGACCTAGATCAGTGTTATGGTGTAGTTCCTAGTTGGAGAGGAGCTTGTTGTTTATCAGACCTAGATCAGTGTTATGGTGTAGTTCCTAGTTGGAGAGGAGAGGAGCTTGTTTATCAGACCTAGATCAGTGTTATGGTGTAGTTCCTAGTTGGAGAGGAGCTTGTTGTTTATCAGACCTAGATCAGTGTTATGGTGTAGTTCCTAGTTGGATAGGAGAGGAGCTTGTTGTTTATCAGACCTAGATCAGTGTTATGGTGTAGTTCCTAGTTGGATAGGAGCTTGTTGTTTATCAGACCTAGATCAGTGTTATGGTGTAGTTCCTAGTTGGAGAGGAGCTTGTTGTTTATCAGACCTAGATCAGTGTTATGGTGTAGTTCCTAGTTGGAGAGGAGCTTGTTTATCAGACCTAGATCAGTGTTATGGTGGAGTTCCTAGTTGGAGAGGAGAGGAGCTTGTTGTTTATCAGACCTAGATCAGTGTTATGGTGTAGTTCCTAGTTGGAGAGGAGCTTGTTGTTTATCAGACCTAGATCAGTGTTATGGTGTAGTTCCTAGTTGGAGAGGAGCTTGTTGTTTATCAGACCTAGATCAGTGTTATGGTGTAGTTCCTAGTTGGATAGGAGCTTGTTGTTTATCAGACCTAGATCAGTGTTATGGTGTAGTTCCTAGTTGGAGAGGAGCTTGTTGTTTATCAGACCTAGATCAGTGTTATGGTGTAGTTCCTAGTTGGAGAGGAGCTTGTTGTTTATCAGACCTAGATCAGTGTTATGGTGTAGTTCCTAGTTGGAGAGGAGAGGAGCTTGTTGTTTATCAGACCTAGATCAGTGTTATGGTGTAGTTCCTAGTTGGAGAGGAGAGGAGCTTGTTGTTTATCAGACCTAGATCAGTGTTATGGTGTAGTTCCTAGTTGGAGAGGAGAGGAGCTTGTTGTTTATCAGACCTAGATCAGTGTTATGGTGTAGTTCCTAGTTGGTGAGGAGCTTGTTGTTTATCAGACCTAGATCAGTGTTATGGTGTAGTTCCTAGTTGGATAGGAGAGGAGCTTGTTGTTTATCAGACCTAGATCAGTGTTATGGTGTAGTTCCTGGTTGGAGAGGAGAGGAGCTTGTTGTTTATCAGACCTAGATCAGTGTTATGGTGTAGTTCCTAGTTGGAGAGGAGAGGAGCTTGTTGTTTATCAGACCTAGATCAGTGTTATGGTGTAGTTCCTAGTTGGAGAGGAGCTTGTTTATCAGACCTAGATCAGTGTTATGGTGTAGTTCCTAGTTGGAGAGGAGAGGAGCTTGTTGTTTATCAGACCTAGATCAGTGTTATGGTGTAGTTCCTAGTTGGATGGGAGAGGAGCTTGTTGTTTATCAGACCTAGATCAGTGTTATGGTGTAGTTCCTAGTTGGAGAGGAGCTTGTTGTTTATCAGACCTAGATCAGTGTTATGGTGTAGTTCCTAGTTGGAGAGGAGCTTGTTGTTTATCAGACCTAGATCAGTGTTATGGTGTAGTTCCTAGTTGGAGAGGAGCTTGTTGTTTATCAGACCTAGATCAGTGTTATGGTGTAGTTCCTAGTTGGAGAGGAGCTTGTTGTTTATCAGACCTAGATCAGTGTTATGGTGTAGTTCCTAGTTGGAGAGGAGCTTGTTGTTTATCAGACCTAGATCAGTGTTATGGTGTAGTTCCTAGTTGGAGAGGAGCTTGTTGTTTATCAGACCTAGATCAGTGTTATGGTGTAGTTCCTAGTTGGAGAGGAGCTTGTTGTTTATCAGACCTAGATCAGTGTTATGGTGTAGTTCCTAGTTGGAGAGGAGCTTGTTGTTTATCAGACCTAGATCAGTGTTATGGTGTAGTTCCTAGTTGGAGAGGAGCTTGTTGTTTATCAGACCTAGATCAGTGTTATGGTGTAGTTCCTAGTTGGAGAGGAGCTTGTTGTTTATCAGACCTAGATCAGTGTTATGGTGTAGTTCCTAGTTGGAGAGGAGCTTGTTGTTTATCAGACCTAGATCAGTGTTATGGTGTAGTTCCTAGTTGGAGAGGAGCTTGTTGTTTATCAGACCTAGATCAGTGTTATGGTGTAGTTCCTAGTTGGAGAGGAGCTTGTTGTTTATCAGACCTAGATCAGTGTTATGGTGTAGTTCCTAGTTGGAGAGGAGCTTGTTGTTTATCAGACCTAGATCAGTGTTATGGTGTAGTTCCTAGTTGGAGAGGAGCTTGTTGTTTATCAGACCTAGATCAGTGTTATGGTGTAGTTCCTAGTTGGAGAGGAGAGGAGCTTGTTGTTTATCAGACCTAGATCAGTGTTATGGTGTAGTTCCTGGTTGGAGAGGAGCTTGTTGTTTATCAGACCTAGATCAGTGTTATGGTGTAGTTCCTAGTTGGATGGGAGAGGAGCTTGTTGTTTATCAGACCTAGATCAGTGTTATGGTGTAGTTCCTAGTTGGATGGGAGAGGAGCTTGTTGTTTATCAGACCTAGATCAGTGTTATGGTGTAGTTCCTAGTTGGAGAGGAGCTTGTTGTTTATCAGACCTAGATCAGTGTTATGGTGTAGTTCCTAGTTGGAGAGGAGAGGAGTTTGTTTATCAGACCTAGATCAGTGTTATGGTGTAGTTCCTGGTTGGAGAGGAGCTTGTTGTTTATCAGACCTAGATCAGTGTTATGGTGTAGTTCCTAGTTGGAGAGGAGCTTGTTGTTTATCAGACCTAGATCAGTGTTATGGTGTAGTTCCTAGTTGGAGAGGAGCTTGTTGTTTATCAGACCTAGATCAGTGTTATGGTGTAGTTCCTAGTTGGAGAGGAGCTTGTTGTTTATCAGACCTAGATCAGTGTTATGGTGTAGTTCCTAGTTGGAGAGGAGCTTGTTGTTTATCAGACCTAGATCAGTGTTATGGTGTAGTTCCTAGTTGGAGAGGAGAGGAGCTTGTTGTTTATCAGACCTAGATCAGTGTTATGGTGTAGTTCCTAGTTGGAGAGGAGAGGAGCTTGTTGTTTATCAGACCTAGATCAGTGTTATGGTGTAGTTCCTAGTTGGAGAGGAGCTTGTTGTTTATCAGACCTAGATCAGTGTTATGGTGTAGTTCCTAGTTGGATAGGAGAGGAGCTTGTTGTTTATCAGACCTAGATCAGTGTTATGGTGTAGTTCCTAGTTGGAGAGGAGCTTGTTGTTTATCAGACCTAGATCAGTGTTATGGTGTAGTTCCTAGTTGGATAGGAGAGGAGCTTGTTGTTTATCAGACCTAGATCAGTGTTATGGTGTAGTTCCTAGTTGGAGAGGAGCTTGTTGTTTATCAGACCTAGATCAGTGTTATGGTGTAGTTCCTAGTTGGAGAGGAGCTTGTTGTTTATCAGACCTAGATCAGTGTTATGGTGTAGTTCCTAGTTGGAGAGGAGAGGAGCTTGTTGTTTATCAGACCTAGATCAGTGTTATGGTGTAGTTCCTAGTTGGAGAGGAGCTTGTTGTTTATCAGACCTAGATCAGTGTTATGGTGTAGTTCCTAGTTGGAGAGGAGCTTGTTGTTTATCAGACCTAGATCAGTGTTATGGTGTAGTTCCTAGTTGGAGAGGAGCTTGTTGTTTATCAGACCTAGATCAGTGTTATGGTGTAGTTCCTAGTTGGAGAGGAGCTTGTTGTTTATCAGACCTAGATCAGTGTTATGGTGTAGTTCCTAGTTGGAGAGGAGAGGAGCTTGTTTATCAGACCTAGATCAGTGTTATGGTGTAGTTCCTAGTTGGAGAGGAGCTTGTTGTTTATCAGACCTAGATCAGTGTTATGGTGTAGTTCCTAGTTGGAGAGGAGCTTGTTGTTTATCAGACCTAGATCAGTGTTATGGTGTAGTTCCTAGTTGGAGAGGAGAGGAGCTTGTTGTTTATCAGACCTAGATCAGTGTTATGGTGTAGTTCCTAGTTGGAGAGGAGCTTGTTGTTTATCAGACCTAGATCAGTGTTATGGTGTAGTTCCTAGTTGGAGAGGAGCTTGTTGTTTATCAGACCTAGATCAGTGTTATGGTGTAGTTCCTAGTTGGAGAGGAGAGGAGCTTGTTGTTTATCAGACCTAGATCAGTGTTATGGTGTAGTTCCTAGTTGGAGAGGAGCTTGTTGTTTATCAGACCTAGATCAGTGTTATGGTGTAGTTCCTAGTTGGAGAGGAGCTTGTTGTTTATCAGACCTAGATCAGTGTTATGGTGTAGTTCCTAGTTGGAGAGGAGCTTGTTGTTTATCAGACCTAGATCAGTGTTATGGTGTAGTTCCTAGTTGGAGAGGAGCTTGTTGTTTATCAGACCTAGATCAGTGTTATGGTGTAGTTCCTAGTTGGAGAGGAGCTTGTTGTTTATCAGACCTAGATCAGTGTTATGGTGTAGTTCCTAGTTGGAGAGGAGCTTGTTGTTTATCAGACCTAGATCAGTGTTATGGTGTAGTTCCTAGTTGGAGAGGAGCTTGTTGTTTATCAGACCTAGATCAGTGTTATGGTGTAGTTCCTAGTTGGAGAGGAGCTTGTTGTTTATCAGACCTAGATCAGTGTTATGGTGTAGTTCCTAGTTGGAGAGGAGAGGAGCTTGTTGTTTATCAGACCTAGATCAGTGTTATGGTGTAGTTCCTAGTTGGAGAGGAGAGGAGCTTGTTGTTTATCAGACCTAGATCAGTGTTATGGTGTAGTTCCTAGTTGGAGAGGAGCTTGTTGTTTATCAGACCTAGATCAGTGTTATGGTGTAGTTCCTAGTTGGAGAGGAGCTTGTTGTTTATCAGACCTAGATCAGTGTTATGGTGTAGTTCCTAGTTGGAGAGAGGAGCTTGTTGTTTATCAGACCTAGATCAGTGTTATGGTGTAGTTCCTAGTTGGAGAGGAGAGGAGCTTGTTGTTTATCAGACCTAGATCAGTGTTATGGTGTAGTTCCTAGTTGGAGAGGAGCTTGTTGTTTATCAGACCTAGATCAGTGTTATGGTGTAGTTCCTAGTTGGAGAGGAGCTTGTTGTTTATCAGACCTAGATCAGTGTTATGGTGTAGTTCCTAGTTGGAGAGGAGCTTGTTGTTTATCAGACCTAGATCAGTGTTATGGTGTAGTTCCTAGTTGGAGAGGGAGCTTGTTGTTTATCAGACCTAGATCAGTGTTATGGTGTAGTTCCTAGTTGGAGAGGAGCTTGTTGTTTATCAGACCTAGATCAGTGTTATGGTGTAGTTCCTAGTTGGAGAGGAGAGGAGCTTGTTGTTTATCAGACCTAGATCAGTGTTATGGTGTAGTTCCTAGTTGGAGAGGAGCTTGTTGTTTATCAGACCTAGATCAGTGTTATGGTGTAGTTCCTAGTTGGAGAGGAGCTTGTTGTTTATCAGACCTAGATCAGTGTTATGGTGTAGTTCCTAGTTGGAGAGGAGAGGAGCTTGTTGTTTATCAGACCTAGATCAGTGTTATGGTGTAGTTCCTAGTTGGAGAGGAGAGGAGCTTGTTGTTTATCAGACCTAGATCAGTGTTATGGTGTAGTTCCTAGTTGGAGAGGAGCTTGTTGTTTATCAGACCTAGATCAGTGTTATGGTGTAGTTCCTAGTTGGATAGGAGAGGAGCTTGTTGTTTATCAGACCTAGATCAGTGTTATGGTGTAGTTCCTAGTTGGAGAGGAGCTTGTTGTTTATCAGACCTAGATCAGTGTTATGGTGTAGTTCCTAGTTGGATAGGAGAGGAGCTTGTTGTTTATCAGACCTAGATCAGTGTTATGGTGTAGTTCCTAGTTGGAGAGGAGCTTGTTGTTTATCAGACCTAGATCAGTGTTATGGTGTAGTTCCTAGTTGGAGAGGAGCTTGTTGTTTATCAGACCTAGATCAGTGTTATGGTGTAGTTCCTAGTTGGAGAGGAGAGGAGCTTGTTGTTTATCAGACCTAGATCAGTGTTATGGTGTAGTTCCTAGTTGGAGAGGAGCTTGTTGTTTATCAGACCTAGATCAGTGTTATGGTGTAGTTCCTAGTTGGAGAGGAGCTTGTTGTTTATCAGACCTAGATCAGTGTTATGGTGTAGTTCCTAGTTGGAGAGGAGCTTGTTGTTTATCAGACCTAGATCAGTGTTATGGTGTAGTTCCTAGTTGGAGAGGAGCTTGTTGTTTATCAGACCTAGATCAGTGTTATGGTGTAGTTCCTAGTTGGAGAGGAGCTTGTTGTTTATCAGACCTAGATCAGTGTTATGGTGTAGTTCCTAGTTGGAGAGGAGAGGAGCTTGTTTATCAGACCTAGATCAGTGTTATGGTGTAGTTCCTAGTTGGAGAGGAGCTTGTTGTTTATCAGACCTAGATCAGTGTTATGGTGTAGTTCCTAGTTGGAGAGGAGCTTGTTGTTTATCAGACCTAGATCAGTGTTATGGTGTAGTTCCTAGTTGGAGAGGAGAGGAGCTTGTTGTTTATCAGACCTAGATCAGTGTTATGGTGTAGTTCCTAGTTGGAGAGGAGAGGAGCTTGTTGTTTATCAGACCTAGATCAGTGTTATGGTGTAGTTCCTAGTTGGAGAGGAGCTTGTTGTTTATCAGACCTAGATCAGTGTTATGGTGTAGTTCCTAGTTGGAGAGGAGAGGAGCTTGTTGTTTATCAGACCTAGATCAGTGTTATGGTGTAGTTCCTAGTTGGAGAGGAGCTTGTTGTTTATCAGACCTAGATCAGTGTTATGGTGTAGTTCCTAGTTGGAGAGGAGCTTGTTGTTTATCAGACCTAGATCAGTGTTATGGTGTAGTTCCTAGTTGGAGAGGAGCTTGTTGTTTATCAGACCTAGATCAGTGTTATGGTGTAGTTCCTAGTTGGAGAGGAGCTTGTTGTTTATCAGACCTAGATCAGTGTTATGGTGTAGTTCCTAGTTGGAGAGGAGCTTGTTGTTTATCAGACCTAGATCAGTGTTATGGTGTAGTTCCTAGTTGGAGAGGAGCTTGTTGTTTATCAGACCTAGATCAGTGTTATGGTGTAGTTCCTAGTTGGAGAGGAGCTTGTTGTTTATCAGACCTAGATCAGTGTTATGGTGTAGTTCCTAGTTGGAGAGGAGCTTGTTGTTTATCAGACCTAGATCAGTGTTATGGTGTAGTTCCTAGTTGGAGAGGAGCTTGTTGTTTATCAGACCTAGATCAGTGTTATGGTGTAGTTCCTAGTTGGAGAGGAGCTTGTTGTTTATCAGACCTAGATCAGTGTTATGGTGTAGTTCCTAGTTGGAGAGGAGCTTGTTGTTTATCAGACCTAGATCAGTGTTATGGTGTAGTTCCTAGTTGGAGAGGAGCTTGTTGTTTATCAGACCTAGATCAGTGTTATGGTGTAGTTCCTAGTTGGAGAGGAGAGGAGCTTGTTGTTTATCAGACCTAGATCAGTGTTATGGTGTAGTTCCTAGTTGGAGAGGAGCTTGTTGTTTATCAGACCTAGATCAGTGTTATGGTGTAGTTCCTAGTTGGAGAGGAGCTTGTTGTTTATCAGACCTAGATCAGTGTTATGGTGTAGTTCCTAGTTGGAGAGGAGCTTGTTGTTTATCAGACCTAGATCAGTGTTATGGTGTAGTTCCTAGTTGGATAGGAGAGGAGCTTGTTGTTTATCAGACCTAGATCAGTGTTATGGTGTAGTTCCTAGTTGGAGAGGAGAGGAGCTTGTTGTTTATCAGACCTAGATCAGTGTTATGGTGTAGTTCCTAGTTGGAGAGGAGCTTGTTGTTTATCAGACCTAGATCAGTGTTATGGTGTAGTTCCTAGTTGGAGAGGAGCTTGTTGTTTATCAGACCTAGATCAGTGTTATGGTGTAGTTCCTAGTTGGAGAGGAGCTTGTTGTTTATCAGACCTAGATCAGTGTTATGGTGTAGTTCCTAGTTGGAGAGGAGAGGAGCTTGTTGTTTATCAGACCTAGATCAGTGTTATGGTGTAGTTCCTAGTTGGAGAGGAGCTTGTTGTTTATCAGACCTAGATCAGTGTTATGGTGTAGTTCCTAGTTGGAGAGGAGAGGAGCTTGTTGTTTATCAGACCTAGATCAGTGTTATGGTGTAGTTCCTAGTTGGAGAGGAGCTTGTTGTTTATCAGACCTAGATCAGTGTTATGGTGTAGTTCCTAGTTGGAGAGGAGCTTGTTGTTTATCAGACCTAGATCAGTGTTATGGTGTAGTTCCTAGTTGGAAGGAGAGGAGCTTGTTGTTTATCAGACCTAGATCAGTGTTATGGTGTAGTTCCTAGTTGGAGAGGAGCTTGTTGTTTATCAGACCTAGATCAGTGTTATGGTGTAGTTCCTAGTTGGAGAGGAGCTTGTTGTTTATCAGACCTAGATCAGTGTTATGGTGTAGTTCCTAGTTGGAGAGGAGCTTGTTGTTTATCAGACCTAGATCAGTGTTATGGTGTAGTTCCTAGTTGGAGAGGAGCTTGTTGTTTATCAGACCTAGATCAGTGTTATGGTGTAGTTCCTAGTTGGAGAGGAGAGGAGCTTGTTGTTTATCAGACCTAGATCAGTGTTATAGTGTAGTTCCTAGTTGGAGAGGAGAGGAGCTTGTTGTTTATCAGGCCTAGATCAGTGTTATGGTGTAGTTCCTAGTTGGAGAGGAGCTTGTTGTTTATCAGACCTAGATCAGTGTTATGGTGTAGTTCCTAGTTGGAGAGGAGCTTGTTGTTTATCAGACCTAGATCAGTGTTATGGTGTAGTTCCTAGTTGGAGAGGAGAGGAGCTTGTTGTTTATCAGACCTAGATCAGTGTTATAGTGTAGTTCCTAGTTGGAGAGGAGAGGAGCTTGTTGTTTATCAGGCCTAGATCAGTGTTATGGTGTAGTTCCTAGTTGGAGAGGAGCTTGTTGTTTATCAGACCTAGATCAGTGTTATGGTGTAGTTCCTAGTTGGAGAGGAGCTTGTTGTTTATCAGACCTAGATCAGTGTTATGGTGTAGTTCCTAGTTGGAGAGGAGCTTGTTGTTTATCAGACCTAGATCAGTGTTATGGTGTAGTTCCTAGTTGGAGAGGAGAGGAGCTTGTTGTTTATCAGACCTAGATCAGTGTTATGGTGTAGTTCCTAGTTGGAGAGGAGCTTGTTGTTTATCAGACCTAGATCAGTGTTATGGTGTAGTTCCTAGTTGGAGAGGAGAGGAGCTTGTTGTTTATCAGACCTAGATCAGTGTTATGGTGTAGTTCCTAGTTGGAGAGGAGAGGAGCTTGTTTATCAGACCTAGATCAGTGTTATGGTGTAGTTCCTGGTTGGAGAGGAGCTTGTTGTTTATCAGACCTAGATCAGTGTTATGGTGTAGTTCCTAGTTGGAGAGGAGCTTGTTGTTTATCAGACCTAGATCAGTGTTATGGTGTAGTTCCTAGTTGGAGAGGAGCTTGTTGTTTATCAGACCTAGATCAGTGTTATGGTGTAGTTCCTAGTTGGATAGGAGAGGAGCTTGTTGTTTATCAGACCTAGATCAGTGTTATGGTGTAGTTCCTAGTTGGAGAGGAGCTTGTTGTTTATCAGACCTAGATCAGTGTTATGGTGTAGTTCCTAGTTGGAGAGGAGCTTGTTGTTTATCAGACCTAGATCAGTGTTATGGTGTAGTTCCTAGTTGGAGAGGAGCTTGTTGTTTATCAGACCTAGATCAGTGTTATGGTGTAGTTCCTAGTTGGAGAGGAGCTTGTTGTTTATCAGACCTAGATCAGTGTTATGGTGTAGTTCCTAGTTGGAGAGGAGAGGAGCTTGTTGTTTATCAGACCTAGATCAGTGTTATGGTGTAGTTCCTAGTTGGAGAGGAGCTTGTTGTTTATCAGACCTAGATCAGTGTTATGGTGTAGTTCCTAGTTGGAGAGGAGCTTGTTGTTTATCAGACCTAGATCAGTGTTATGGTGTAGTTCCTAGTTGGAGAGGAGCTTGTTGTTTATCAGACCTAGATCAGTGTTATGGTGTAGTTCCTAGTTGGAGAGGAGCTTGTTGTTTATCAGACCTAGATCAGTGTTATGGTGTAGTTCCTAGTTGGAGAGGAGCTTGTTGTTTATCAGACCTAGATCAGTGTTATGGTGTAGTTCCTAGTTGGAGAGGAGCTTGTTGTTTATCAGACCTAGATCAGTGTTATGGTGTAGTTCCTAGTTGGAGAGGAGCTTGTTGTTTATCAGACCTAGATCAGTGTTATGGTGTAGTTCCTGGTTGGAGAGGAGCTTGTTGTTTATCAGACCTAGATCAGTGTTATGGTGTAGTTCCTAGTTGGAGAGGAGCTTGTTGTTTATCAGACCTAGATCAGTGTTATGGTGTAGTTCCTAGTTGGAGAGGAGCTTGTTGTTTGTCAGACCTAGATCAGTGTTATGGTGTAGTTGCTAGTTGGAGAGGAGAGGAGCTTGTTGTTTATCAGACCTAGATCAGTGTTATGGTGTAGTTCCTAGTTGGAGAGGAGCTTGTTGTTTATCAGACCTAGATCAGTGTCATGGTGTAGTTCCTAGTTGGAGAGGAGCTTGTTGTTTATCAGACCTAGATCAGTGTTATGGTGTAGTTCCTAGTTGGAGAGGAGCTTGTTGTTTATCAGACCTAGATCAGTGTTATGGTGTAGTTCCTAGTTGGATAGGAGAGGAGCTTGTTGTTTATCAGACCTAGATCAGTGTTATGGTGTAGTTCCTAGTTGGAGAGGAGAGGAGCTTGTTGTTTATCAGACCTAGATCAGTGTTATGGTGTAGTTCCTAGTTGGAGAGGAGCTTGTTGTTTATCAGACCTAGATCAGTGTTATGGTGTAGTTCCTAGTTGGAGAGGAGCTTGTTGTTTATCAGACCTAGATCAGTGTTATGGTGTAGTTCCTAGTTGGAGAGGAGCTTGTTGTTTATCAGACCTAGATCAGTGTTATGGTGTAGTTCCTAGTTGGAGAGGAGAGGAGCTTGTTGTTTATCAGACCTAGATCAGTGTTATGGTGTAGTTCCTGGTTGGAGAGGAGCTTGTTGTTTATCAGACCTAGATCAGTGTTATGGTGTAGTTCCTAGTTGGAGAGGAGCTTGTTGTTTATCAGACCTAGATCAGTGTTATGGTGTAGTTCCTAGTTGGAGAGGAGAGGAGCTTGTTGTTTATCAGACCTAGATCAGTGTTATGGTGTAGTTCCTAGTTGGAGAGGAGCTTGTTGTTTATCAGACCTAGATCAGTGTTATGGTGTAGTTCCTAGTTGGAGAGGAGCTTGTTGTTTATCAGACCTAGATCAGTGTTATGGTGTAGTTCCTAGTTGGATAGGAGAGGAGCTTGTTGTTTATCAGACCTAGATCAGTGTTATGGTGTAGTTCCTAGTTGGAGAGGAGCTTGTTGTTTATCAGACCTAGATCAGTGTTATGGTGTAGTTCCTAGTTGGAGAGGAGCTTGTTGTTTATCAGACCTAGATCAGTGTTATGGTGTAGTTCCTAGTTGGATAGGAGCTTGTTGTTTATCAGACCTAGATCAGTGTTATGGTGTAGTTCCTAGTTGGAGAGGAGAGGAGCTTGTTGTTTATCAGACCTAGATCAGTGTTATGGTGTAGTTCCTAGTTGGAGAGGAGCTTGTTGTTTATCAGACCTAGATCAGTGTTATGGTGTAGTTCCTAGTTGGAGAGGAGAGGAGCTTGTTGTTTATCAGACCTAGATCAGTGTTATGGTGTAGTACCTAGTTGGAGAGGAGAGGAGCTTGTTTATCAGACCTAGATCAGTGTTATGGTGTAGTTCCTAGTTGGAGAGGAGCTTGTTGTTTATCAGACCTAGATCAGTGTTATGGTGTAGTTCCTAGTTGGATAGGAGAGGAGCTTGTTGTTTATCAGACCTAGATCAGTGTTATGGTGTAGTTCCTAGTTGGATAGGAGCTTGTTGTTTATCAGACCTAGATCAGTGTTATGGTGTAGTTCCTAGTTGGAGAGGAGCTTGTTGTTTATCAGACCTAGATCAGTGTTATGGTGTAGTTCCTAGTTGGAGGGGAGCTTGTTGTTTATCAGACCTAGATCAGTGTTATGGTGTAGTTCCTAGTTGGAGAGGAGCTTGTTGTTTATCAGACCTAGATCAGTGTTATGGTGTAGTTCCTAGTTGGAGAGGAGCTTGTTGTTTATCAGACCTAGATCAGTGTTATGGTGTAGTTCCTAGTTGGAGAGGAGCTTGTTGTTTATCAGACCTAGATCAGTGTTATGGTGTAGTTCCTAGTTGGAGAGGAGCTTGTTTATCAGACCTAGATCAGTGTTATGGTGTAGTTCCTAGTTGGATAGGAGCTTGTTGTTTATCAGACCTAGATCAGTGTTATGGTGTAGTTCCTAGTTGGAGAGGAGCTTGTTGTTTATCAGACCTAGATCAGTGTTATGGTGTAGTTCCTAGTTGGAGAGGAGCTTGTTGTTTATCAGACCTAGATCAGTGTTATGGTGTAGTTCCTAGTTGGAGAGGAGAGGAGCTTGTTGTTTATCAGACCTAGATCAGTGTTATGGTGTAGTTCCTAGTTGGAGAGGAGCTTGTTGTTTATCAGACCTAGATCAGTGTTATGGTGTAGTTCCTAGTTGGAGAGGAGCTTGTTGTTTATCAGACCTAGATCAGTGTTATGGTGTAGTTCCTAGTTGGAGAGGAGCTTGTTGTTTATCAGACCTAGATCAGTGTTATAGTGTAGTTCCTAGTTGGAGAGGAGAGGAGCTTGTTGTTTATCAGACCTAGATCAGTGTTATGGTGTAGTTCCTAGTTGGAGAGGAGAGGAGCTTGTTGTTTATCAGACCTAGATCAGTGTTATGGTGTAGTTCCTAGTTGGAGAGGAGCTTGTTGTTTATCAGACCTAGATCAGTGTTATGGTGTAGTTCCTAGTTGGAGAGGAGAGGAGCTTGTTGTTTATCAGACCTAGATCAGTGTTATGGTGTAGTTCCTAGTTGGAGAGGAGAGGAGCTTGTTGTTTATCAGACCTAGATCAGTGTTATGGTGTAGTTCCTAGTTGGAGAGGAGCTTGTTGTTTATCAGACCTAGATCAGTGTTATGGTGTAGTTCCTAGTTGGAGAGGAGCTTGTTGTTTATCAGGCCTAGATCAGTGTTATGGTGTAGTTCCTAGTTGGAGAGGAGAGGAGCTTGTTGTTTATCAGACCTAGATCAGTGTTATGGTGTAGTTCCTAGTTGGATAGGAGCTTGTTGTTTATCAGACCTAGATCAGTGTTATGGTGTAGTTCCTAGTTGGAGAGGAGAGGAGCTTGTTGTTTATCAGACCTAGATCAGTGTTATGGTGTAGTTCCTAGTTGGAGAGGAGCTTGTTGTTTATCAGACCTAGATCAGTGTTATGGTGTAGTTCCTAGTTGGAGAGGAGAGGAGCTTGTTGTTTATCAGACCTAGATCAGTGTTATGGTGTAGTTCCTAGTTGGAGAGGAGAGGAGCTTGTTTATCAGACCTAGATCAGTGTTATGGTGTAGTTCCTAGTTGGAGAGGAGCTTGTTGTTTATCAGACCTAGATCAGTGTTATGGTGTAGTTCCTAGTTGGATAGGAGAGGAGCTTGTTGTTTATCAGACCTAGATCAGTGTTATGGTGTAGTTCCTAGTTGGATAGGAGCTTGTTGTTTATCAGACCTAGATCAGTGTTATGGTGTAGTTCCTAGTTGGAGAGGAGCTTGTTGTTTATCAGACCTAGATCAGTGTTATGGTGTAGTTCCTAGTTGGAGAGGAGCTTGTTGTTTATCAGACCTAGATCAGTGTTATGGTGTAGTTCCTAGTTGGAGAGGAGAGGAGCTTGTTGTTTATCAGACCTAGATCAGTGTTATGGTGTAGTTCCTAGTTGGAGAGGAGCTTGTTGTTTATCAGACCTAGATCAGTGTTATGGTGTAGTTCCTAGTTGGAGAGGAGCTTGTTGTTTATCAGACCTAGATCAGTGTTATGGTGTAGTTCCTAGTTGGAGAGGAGCTTGTTGTTTATCAGACCTAGATCAGTGTTATGGTGTAGTTCCTAGTTGGAGAGGAGCTTGTTGTTTATCAGACCTAGATCAGTGTTATGGTGTAGTTCCTAGTTGGAGAGGAGCTTGTTGTTTATCAGACCTAGATCAGTGTTATGGTGTAGTTCCTAGTTGGAGAGGAGCTTGTTGTTTATCAGACCTAGATCAGTGTTATGGTGTAGTTCCTAGTTGGAGAGGAGCTTGTTGTTTATCAGACCTAGATCAGTGTTATGGTGTAGTTCCTAGTTGGAGAGGAGCTTGTTGTTTATCAGACCTAGATCAGTGTTATGGTCTAGTTCCTAGTTGGAGAGGAGAGGAGCTTGTTGTTTATCAGACCTAGATCAATGTTATGGTGTAGTTCCTAGTTGGAGAGGAGCTTGTTGTTTATCAGACCTAGATCAGTGTTATGGTGTAGTTCCTAGTTGGAGAGGAGCTTGTTGTTTATCAGACCTAGATCAGTGTTATGGTGTAGTTCCTAGTTGGAGAGGAGCTTGTTGTTTATCAGACCTAGATCAGTGTTATGGTGTAGTTCCTAGTTGGAGAGGAGAGGAGCTTGTTGTTTATCAGACCTAGATCAGTGTTATGGTGTAGTTCCTAGTTGGAGAGGAGAGGAGCTTGTTGTTTATCAGACCTAGATCAGTGTTATGGTGTAGTTCCTAGTTGGAGAGGAGCTTGTTGTTTATCAGACCTAGATCAGTGTTATGGTGTAGTTCCTAGTTGGAGAGGAGCTTGTTGTTTATCAGACCTAGATCAGTGTTATGGTGTAGTTCCTAGTTGGAGAGGAGAGGAGCTTGTTGTTTATCAGACCTAGATCAGTGTTATGGTGTAGTTCCTAGTTGGAGAGGAGCTTGTTGTTTATCAGACCTAGATCAGTGTTATGGTGTAGTTCCTAGTTGGAGAGGAGAGGAGCTTGTTTATCAGACCTAGATCAGTGTTATGGTGTAGTTCCTAGTTGGAGAGGAGAGGAGCTTGTTGTTTATCAGACCTAGATCAGTGTTATGGTGTAGTTCCTAGTTGGAGAGGAGCTTGTTGTTTATCAGACCTAGATCAGTGTTATGGTGTAGTTCCTAGTTGGAGAGGAGAGGAGCTTGTTGTTTATCAGACCTAGATCAGTGTTATGGTGTAGTTCCTAGTTGGAGAGGAGCTTGTTGTTTATCAGACCTAGATCAGTGTTATGGTGTAGTTCCTAGTTGGAGAGGAGAGGAGCTTGTTGTTTATCAGACCTAGATCAGTGTTATGGTGTAGTTCCTAGTTGGAGAAGAGCTTGTTGTTTATCAGACCTAGATCAGTGTTATGGTGTAGTTCCTAGTTGGAGAGGAGCTTGTTGTTTATCAGACCTAGATCAGTGTTATGGTGTAGTTCCTAGTTGGAGAGGAGCTTGTTGTTTATCAGACCTAGATCAGTGTTATGGTGTAGTTTCTATGAAAGTAACTCCTACTTTATCTGGACCTTGTCTCTGCTTTATGCCGACTTAGCTTTGTCTCTATTTCCTTCTTCCCCTCCTTTCCTTCTCTCTCTGATCAAAACTCTGATTGCCAGGGTGGACCGTTGGCAGCGCAGTCTAATCTTTAGCACACGTCACAAAACACAGACAAGTCAGCCCGATCTCATGGTGCACTGCTGAGCATTGAAGATGTCTCTCAATACCTCAGGTTAGTTTGGCTTTAGGGTGGACATTATTGATACTCTGTCTCACTACGGGCAGGCTGCTCTCTAGAGTATGACGTGAGCCTAAATAAGGAGGAAGGAAACGGCATGAGACAAACAGCTGTCAGAGTTCTGGTTCTAGTAGAGGTGAGGATAGGGTTCCATGAATAGGAAGAGTGGAATATCTGAATGCTGAAATATGGGCCCTGGTCAAAAGCAGTGCGCTATATAAAGAAGAGGGTGCCATTTGCTCTTCTTGCCGATGGACAGAATTGTAGTTACTCATGTTTTTTTGTTGTTGTTGGTATTTATCTTTTATTCAAGTTTTGTTGTTGTTCTACTTGTGCTTCTTGACAAAGTCCAGGTACTCGTTGACGTCATCAGGAGAACCCACAATAAACGGAACTCGCTGGTGGATGTTGGTTGGAACCACGTCTAGGACACGCCCTTCTCCCGTAGTCGCCACGCCTCCACACTGCTCGATCAGGAAGGCGATGGGGTTGCACTCGTACAGCAAACGCAGCTAGGGAAGGGAGAGGAATACACACACCAAGATTAGGGGAATGTGAAGGAGTGATACACCGCTTCTTAACTGGACTAGCCATTTATACCTTTCATTACTTTCCTTCCCCATAGCCAGAGAGCCCTGGGCCCGGTTTCCCCATAGCCAGAGAGCCCTGGGCCCGTTTTCCCCATAGCCAGAGAGCCCTGAGCCCGTTTTCCCCATAGCCAGAGAGCCCTGGGCCCGGTTTCCCCATAGCCAGAGAGACCTGGGCCCGTTTTCCCCATAGCCAGAGAGCTCTGGGCCCGTTTTCCCCATAGCCAGAAAGACCTGGGCCCTGTTTCCCCATAGCCAGAGAGACCTGGGCCCGGTTTCCCCATAGCCAGAGAGACCTGGGCCCTGTTTCCCCATAGCCAGAGAGACCTGGGCCCTGTTTCCCCATAGCCAGAGAGACCTGGGCCCTGTTTCTCATAGCCGGAGAGACCTGGGCCCTGTTTCCCCATAGCCAGAGAGCCCTGGGCCCGTTTTCCCCATAGCCGGAGAGCCCTGGGCCCGTTTCCCCCATAGCCAGAGAGACCTGGGCCCGTTTCCCCCATAGCCAGAGAGACCTGGGCCCGGTTTCCCCATAGCCAGAGAGACCTGGGCCCTGTTTCCCCATAGCCAGAGAGACCTGGGCCCTGTTTCTCATAGCCGGAGAGACCTGGGCCCTGTTTCCCCATAGCCAGAGAGCCCTGGGCCCGTTTCCCCCATAGCCAGAGAGACCTGGGCCCGTTTCCCCCATAGCCAGAGAGACATGGGCCCTGTTTCCCCATAGCCAGAGAGCCCTGGGCCCGTTTTCCCCATAGCCAGAGAGACCTGGGCCCGGTTTCCCATAGCCAGAGAGACCTGGGCCCGGTTTCCCCATAGCCGGAGAGCCTCTACAACACTATTACTACAGCTGTAATGGTATTACTACAGCTATAATGGTATTACTACAGCTGTAATGGTATTACTACAGCTATAATGGTATTACTACAGCTATAATGGTATTACTACAGCTATAATGGTATTACTACAGCTATAATGGTATTACTACAGCTATAATGATATTACTACAGCTATAATGGTATTACTACAGCTATAATGATATTACTACAGCTGTAATGGTATTACTACAGCTATAATGGTATTACTACAGCTATAATGGTATTACTACAGCTGTAATGGTATTACTACAGCTATAATGGTATTACTACAGCTGTAATGGTATTACTACAGCTATAATGGTATTACTACAGCTATAATGGTATTACTACAGCTGTAATGGTATTACTACAGCTATAATGGTATTACTACAGCTATAATGGTATTACTACAGCTGTAATGGTATTACTACAGCTATAATGGTATTACTACAGCTATAATGGTATTACTACAGCTATAATGGTATTACTACAGCTATAATGGTATTACTACAGCTATAATGGTATTACTACAGCTATAATGGTATTACTACAGCTATAATGGTATTACTACAGCTATAATGGTATTACTACAGCTGTAATGGTATTACTACAGCTATAATGGTATTACTACAGCAATAATGGTATTACTACAGCTGTAATGGTATTACTACAGCTATAATATATTACTACAGCTATAATGGTATTACTACAGCTATAATGGTATTACTACAGCTGTAATGGTATTACTACAGCTATAATGGTATTACTACAGCTATAATGGTATTACTACAGCTATAATGGTATTACTACAGCTGTAATGGTATTACTACAGCTGTAATGGTATTACTACAGCTATAATGGTATTACTACAGCTGTAATGGTATTACCACAGCTGTAACATAATTACTACAGATGTAACGGTATTACCACAGCTGTAACGGTATTACCACAGCTGTAATGGTATTACTACAGCTATAATGGTATTACTACAGCTGTAATGGTATTACTACAGCTATAATATATTACTACAGCTATAATGATATTACTACAGCTATAATGGTATTACTACAGCTGTAATGGTATTACTACAGCTGTAATGGTATTACTACAGCTGTAATGGTATTACTACAGCTGTAATGGTATTACTACAGCTGTAATGGTATTACTACAGCTGTAATGGTATTACTACAGCTGTAATGGTATTACTACAGCTGTAATGGTATTACTACAGCTGTAATGGTATTACTACAGCTGTAATGGTATTACTACAGCTGTAATGGTATTACTACAGCTATAATGGTATTACTACAGCTGTAATGGTATTACTACAGCTGTAATGGTATTACTACAGCTATAATGGTATTACTACAGCTGTAATGGTATTACTACAGCTGTAACATAATTACCACAGCTATAATGATATTACTACAGCTGTAATGGTATTACTACAGCTATAATGGTATTACTACAGCTATAATGGTATTACTACAGCTGTAATGGTATTACTACAGCTATAATGGTATTACTACAGCTGTAATGGTATTACTACAGCTATAATGGTATTACTACAGCTATAATGGTATTACTACAGCTGTAATGGTATTACTACAGCTATAATGGTATTACTACAGCTATAATGGTATTACTACAGCTGTAATGGTATTACTACAGCTATAATGGTATTACTACAGCTATAATGGTATTACTACAGCTATAATGGTATTACTACAGCTATAATGGTATTACTACAGCTATAATGGTATTACTACAGCTGTAATGGTATTACTACAGCTATAATGGTATTACTACAGCTATAATGGTATTACTACAGCTATAATGGTATTACTACAGCAATAATGGTATTACTACAGCTATAATGGTATTACTACAGCTGTAATATATTACTACAGCTATAATGGTATTACTACAGCTATAATGGTATTACTACAGCAATAATGGTATTACTACAGCTATAATGATATTACTACAGCTATAATGGTATTACTACAGCTATAATGGTATTACTACAGCTATAATGGTATTACTACAGCTGTAATGGTATTACTACAGCTGTAATGGTATTACTACAGCTGTAATGGTATTACTACAGCTATAATGGTATTACTACAGCTGTAATGGTATTACCACAGCTGTAACATAATTACTACAGATGTAACGGTATTACCACAGCTGTAATGGTATTACCACAGCTGTAATGGTATTACCACAGCTGTAATGGTATTACTACAGCTGTAATGGTATTACCACAGCTGTAATGGTATTACTACAGCTGTAATGGTATTACTACAGCTATAATGGTATTACTACAGCTGTAATGGTATTACTACAGCTATAATGGTATTACTACAGCTATAATGATATTACTACAGCTATAATGGTATTACTACAGCTATAATGGTATTACTACAGCTATAATGGTATTACTACAGCTGTAATGGTATTACTACAGCTGTAATGGTATTACTACAGCTATAATGGTATTACTACAGCTGTAATGGTATTACCACAGCTGTAACATAATTACTACAGATGTAACGGTATTACCACAGCTGTAATGGTATTACCACAGCTGTAATGGTATTACCACAGCTGTAATGGTATTACTACAGCTGTAATGGTATTACCACAGCTGTAATGGTATTACTACAGCTGTAATGGTATTACCACAGCTATAATGGTATTACTACAGCTGTAATGGTATTACTACAGCTGTAATGGTATTACTACAGCTGTAATGGTATTACTACAGCTATAATGGTATTACTACAGCTATAATGATATTACTACAGCTATATCCTCACATGGTCTCTCCTATCATTGCTATGCGGATGACACTCAACTACTTCCCCCCTTCTAACACCCAGGTGGCGAGACGCATCTCTGCGTGCCTGGCAGATATCTCAGCTTGGATGTCGGCCCACCACCTCAAGCTCAACCTCGACAAGAAGGAGCTGCTCTTCCTCCCAGGGAAAGGCCTGCCCGCTTAAAGACCTCTTCCTCCCAGAGAAGGCCTGCCCGCTTAAAGACCTCTACATCCCAGAGAAGGCCTGCCCGCTTAAAGACCTCTACATCCCAGAGAAGGCCTGCCCGCTTAAAGACCTCTACATC
The DNA here is from genome assembly GCF_029448725.1 of Salvelinus fontinalis. Lineage (NCBI taxonomy): Eukaryota > Metazoa > Chordata > Actinopteri > Salmoniformes > Salmonidae > Salvelinus > Salvelinus fontinalis. The sequence continues at coordinate 7,853,315 of NC_074668.1, read as the reverse complement.
CCAGAGAAGGCCTGCCCGCTTAAAGACCTCTACATCCCAGAGAAGGCCTGCCCGCTTAAAGACCTCTACATCCCAGATAAGGCCTGCCTGCTTAAAGACCTCTACATCCCAGAGAAGGCCTGCCCGCTTAAAGACCTCTACATCCCAGAGAAGGCCTGCCCGCTTAAAGACCTCTACATCCCAGAGAAGGCCTGCCCGCTTAAAGACCTCTACATCCCAGAGAAGGCCTGCCCGCTTAAAGACCTCTACATCCCAGAGAAGGCCTGCCCGCTTAAAGACCTCTACATCCCAGAGAAGGCCTGCCCGCTTAAAGACCTCTACATCCCAGAGAAGGCCTGCCCGCTTAAAGATCTCTACATCCCAGAGAAGGCCTGCCCGCTTAAAGACCTCTACATCCCAGAGAAGGCCTGCCCGCTTAAAGACCTCTACATCCCAGAGAAGGCCTGCCCGCTTAAAGACCTCTACATCCCAGAGAAGGCCTGCCCGCTTAAAGACCTCTACATCCCAGAGAAGGCCTGCCCGCTTAAAGACCTCTACATCCCAGAGAAGGCCTGCCCGCTTAAAGACCTCTACATCCCAGAGAAGGCCTGCCCGCTTAAAGACCTCTACATCCCAGAGAAGGCCTGCCCGCTTAAAGACCTCTACATCCCAGAGAAGGCCTGCCCGCTTAAAGACCTCTACATCCCAGAGAAGGCCTGCCCGCTTAAAGACCTCTACATCCCAGAGAAGGCCTGCCCGCTTAAAGACCTCTACATCCCAGAGAAGGCCTGCCCGCTTAAAGATCTCTACATCACGGTTGACAACTCCACAGTGTCGCCCTCCCAGAGTACAAAGAACCTCAGCGTGACCCTGGACAGCACCCTGTCGTTCTCTGCAAACGTCAAAGCAGTGACCCGCTCCTGCAGGTTCATGCAGGTTCATGCAGGTTCATGCAGGTTCATGCAGGTTCATGCAGGTTCATGCAGGTTCATGCAGGTTCATGCAGGTTCATGCAGGTTCATGCAGGTTCATGCAGGTTCATGCAGGTTCATGCAGGTTCATGCAGGTTCATGCTCCACAACATCCGTAGAGTACGACCTTCCCTCACACAGGAAGTGGCGCAGGTCCTAATCCAGGCACCTGTCGTCTGGACTACTGCAACTCACTGTTGGCTGGGCTCGCCGCTTGTGCCATCAAACCCCTGCAACTTATTGAGAACACTGCAGCCAACCCTAGTTTTGAACCTTCCCATGTTCTCTCATGTCACCCCGCTCCTCCACACACTCCACCCCCTCCTCACACTAGCAGACACTCCTCCTGACTCTGGATAAGAGAGTGTCAGCTAAATGACTCTAGATGAGAGTGTCTCCTAAATGACTCTGGATAAGAGAGTGTCTGCTAAATGACTCTGGATAAGAGAGTGTCTGCTAAATGACTCTGGATGAGAGAGTGTCTGCTAAATGACTCTGGATAAGAGAGTGTCAGCTAAATGACTCTGGATGAGAGAGTGTCTGCTAAATGACTCTGGATAAGAGAGCGTCTGCTAAATGACTCTGGATAAGAGAGTGTCAGCTAAATGACTCTGGATAAGAGAGTGTCAGCTAAATGACTCTGGATAAGAGAGTGTCTCCTAAATGACTCTGGATAAGAGAGCGTCTGCTAAATGACTCTGGATAAGAGAGTGTCTGCTAAATGACTCTGGATGAGAGTGTCTGCAAAATGACTCTGGATGAGAGAGCGTCTGCTAAATGACTCTGGATGAGAGAGTGTCTGCTAAATGACTCTGGATGAGAGAGCGTCTGCAAAATGACTCTGGATGAGAGAGCGTCTGCTAAATGACTCTGGATGAGAGAGTGTCTGCTAAATGACTCTGGATAAGAGAGTGTTAAACCTACCTAGCCCTTGGGGCTCTTCTTGTTGATAGGGTTAGGGCTAAAGGTCAGGAGTTAGGGGTTAGAGGTCAAGGGTTAAACCTACCTTTCCCTTAGGGCTCTTTTCATTGGCAGGGTACATGAAGATCCCTCCATATGCGATGGTGCGATGGACGTCTGCCACCATAGATCCCACGTACCTCGCTCCGTAGGGGGCGCTACCGTCCTATAGGGGCAGAGACAACGCCATCAGACACTGAACTCACTCTTATCACCATACACTGTTATCAAAACAACTTTGATTGATACCTTCACATCCATATCTGTTTTCTCAGAGCCGTAGATGAAGCTACTACAGTAGCAAACAACAGGAGGCTATGCACAGCTACACAGCAAATTAGCAAGTGTTAAAATCTCAGTGTTAACTGAGTGTTGATTCTAGTGGGGTTAACACCAGTGGTATCAACACTGCGTGGTGTTCTTGTTAATCGACTGTGTTGAGTTAATTTCCGTTAACTCTCGGAGTGAAAAAATATGTTGAAGGGCCTCTTTATCATATTTCCCAGGATGCTTTGTTGCAGGTTGATTTTTAGAATGTTTCTGCATGCACATTGATTCATTAATCTTATACTATACAAAGAATAATAACTTAAATGTTTCTAATCCAATCTGTAAGGGGTTGGACGTATTGCACCTGTTACTAAGATGGTCCAGTTTACATAGTTTAGGTAATTTATTGGTTGTCAAGTCCTTCACGACAGCAGTCAGGCTGAATGCCGGTGGTGGGGGATACAATATTCCAATTGTTGGATATCCTCCCTCTGGCTGGATTGTGACTTGCAGGTCTGATGAGTCAGGATTTTCAGAACACGATGTTGAGGACAACTGGGCCATAACTAAAGGCCTTCTGAAATGTATAATGTACAGTCACAACAGGTTAAATTTCAATTAAAATACATTCGCTTAGGCAGTCACTTGGTGAAGGATCCATTGCTGAAATTGTATTAATGTAACAACTATGTCTCTGTCACTAACAAACATGGTCATGGGTGGACATCTCTCACATTCACTTGAAAAGCCTGCTGGGAAATATGCAATTTTGGTATTTTATTAAGATCCCCATTAGCTGTTGCAAAAGCAGCAGCTACTCTTCCTGGGGGTTCCACACAGAACATGACACATAATACAGAACATCATTAGACAAGAACAGCTCAAGGACAGAACTACATACATTTTAAAAGCCACACGTAGCCTACATATCAATGCATACACACACAAACTATCTAGGTCCAATAGGGGAGAGGCATTGTGCCGCGAGGTGTTTATTGGTGGAGACAGTGTTTCCTAGCCTCAGTGCAGTGGGCAGATGGGAGAACATTTACATTTACATTTAAGTCATTTAGCAGACGCTCTTATCCAGAGCGACTTACAAATTGGAAAGTTCATACATATTCATCCTGGTCCCCCTGTGGGAATTGAACCCACAACTCTGGTGTTGCAAGCGCCATGCTCTACCAACTGAGCCACACGGCTGTTATTCTCCATGGACTTTACAGTGTTTCCTATCCTCAGTGCAGTGGGCAGCTGGGAGGAGGTGCTCTTATTCTCCATGGACTTTACAGTGCAAATTTCTGTTTGAAAAAGCTAGCCTTTGCTTTCCTAACTGACTGTGTATATTGGTTCCTAACTTCCCTGAATGCATATCGCGGGGGCTATTCGATGCTAATGCGGTACGCCACAGGATGTTTTTGTGCTGGTCAAGGGCAGTCAAGTCTGGGGTGAAACAAGGGCTATATCTGTTCTTAGTTCTACATTTTTTAGATGGGGCATGCTTATTTAAGATGGAGAGGAAAGCACTTTTAAAGAATAACCAGGCATCCTCTACTGACGGGATGAGGTCAATATCCTTCCAGGATACTCAGGCCTGGTCGATTAGAAAGGCCTGCTCGCTGAAGTGTTTTTCGGAGCGTTTGACAGTGATGAGGGGTGGTCAATTGACCGTGGACCCTTTACGCACGCAGGCAATGAGGCAGTGATCGCTGAGATCCTGGTTGAAGACAGCAGAGGTGTATTTAGAGGGCAGGTTGGTCAGGATGATATCTATGAGGGTGCCCGTGTTTACAGATTTAGGGTTGTACCTGGTAGGTTCCTTGATAATTTGTGTGAGATTAATTAAGGGCATCTATCTTAGATTGTGGGACAGACGGGGTGTTAAGCATATCCCAGTTTAGGATATGACCTAACAGTACAAACTCTGAAGAGAAATGGGGGGCAATCAATTCACATATGGTGTCCAGGGCACAGCTGGGGGCAGAAGGTGGTCTATAACAAGCGGCAACAGTGAGAGACTTGTTTCTGGAAAGGAGGAATTTTAAAAGTAGAAGCTCAAACTGTTTGGACACAGACCTGGATAGTAAGACAGAACACTGTAGGATACCTCTGCAGTAGAATGTAACTTTGCCACCTTTGGAAGTTCTATCTTGACGGAAAATGTTGTAGTTGAGGATGGACATTTCTGAATTTTTGGTGGCCTTCCTAAGTCAGGATTCAGACACGGCAAGGACATCAGGGTTGGTGGAGTGTGCTAAAGCATTGAGTAAAACAAACTTAGGGAGGAGGCTTCTGATGTTAACATGCATGAAACCAAGGCTTTTACGGTTACAGAAGTCAACAAATGAGAGCACCTGGGGAATAGGTGTGGTACTGGGGGCTACAGGGCCTGGGTTAACCTCTACATCACCAGAGGAGGAGTAGGATAAGGGTATGGCTAAAGGCTATAAGAACTGGTCGTCTAGTGCGTTGTGAACAGAGATTAAAAGGAGCAGATTTCTCGGTAGAAAAGATTCAGGGCATAATGTACAGACAAGAGTATGGTAGGATGTGAGTACAGTGAAGGTAAACCTAGACGTTGAGTGACGATGAGAGAGATTGTTTAATTTCACCGTAGAGCCCCCAGTCCCGCTCAACATGCCTTCGATTGCTTTTTTGTCCCACCCCCCCACACATGCGGAGACCTCACCTAGCTTAACTGGTGCCTCCAGAGAAACAATATGTACTAACTGAGACAGCAGTAGACAAGGCATATTGACATTAGAGAATCACGGGTGTTGATCAGGAGAGCTAAGACAACAACGGGTAAATGGCGATGAATGGGCAGAGAGGGTCAGTTAAGTATGCACATGACCTGAGTTTGAGGCTGGGGCCAGGCAGCAGGCTGTTAGCCAGCCTGCCAGTTTAGTGGAGCCTGCCACTAGCATAGTCAGTGTAGTCAGCTCAGCCATCCCCATTGAGACCGTGTCTGTGCCTCGACCTAGGTTGGGCAAAACTAAACATGGCGGTGTTCGCCTTAGCAATCTCACTAGGATAAAGACCTCCTCCACTCCTGTCATTACTGAAAGAGATTGTGATATCTCACATCTCAAAATAGGGCTACTTAATGTTAGATAGTTCACTTCAAAGACAGTTATAGTCAATGAACTAATCTCTGATCATAATCTTGATGTGATTGGCCTGAAACATTGTTTAAGTCTATTTACTGTTAAATGAGGCCTCTCCTCCTGCTTACATAAGTGACCATATCCCCCGCGCATCCCTTAAAGACGGAGGTGTTGCTAACATTTACGACAGCAAATGTCAATTTACAACAAACAAAAACTACAGCATTTGCGTCTTTTGAGCTTCTAGTCATGAAATCTATGCAGGCTACTCAATAACATTTTATAGGTACTGTTTACAGGCCTCCTGGGCCGTATACAACGTTCCTCACTGAGTTCCCTGAAATCCTGTCGGACCTTGTAGTCATGGCAGATAAAATTCAAATTTTTGGTGATTTTAATATTCACATGGAAAAGTCCACCGACCCACTCGAAAAAGCTTTCGGAGCCATCATCGACTCAGTGGGTTTTGTCCAACATTTATTAAGTTTGCAATCGCAACAAATAATTTGCTTAGACCCCAACCAAGGATTATCTAAAGCCGTGCTACTCGATCCTATTCCTACTAAACTACTGAAAGAGCTGCTTCCTGTGCTTGGCCCTCCTATGTTGAACACAATGAACGCCTCCCTATCCACCGGATGTGTACCAAACTCACTAAAAGTGGCAGTGATAAAGCCTCTCTTGAAAAAGCCAAACCCAGACCCAGAAAATATGAAACACTATCGGCCTAAATCGAATCTCCCGTTCCTCTCATAATGTTTAGAAAAAACTGTTGCACAGCAACTCGCTGCCTTCCTGAAGACAAGCAATGTATACGAAACGCTTCAGTCTGGTTTTAGACCCCATCATAGCACCGAGACTGCCCTCGTGAAGTTGGTGAATGACCTTTTAATGGCGTCAGACCAAGGCTCTGCATCTGTCCTCGTGCTCCTGGACCGTTTCTTTTGACACCATTGATCACAACATTATTTTGGAGAGATTGGAAACCCAAATTGGTCTACACGGACAAGTTCTGGCCTGGTTTAGATCTTATCTGTCGGAAAGATATCAGTTTGTCTCTGTGGATTGTTTGTCCTCTGACAAATCAACTGTAAGTTTCGGTGTTCCTCAAGGCTCCGTTTTAGGACCACTATTGTTTTCACTATATATTTTACCTTTTGGTGATGTCATTTGGAAACATGTTAACTTTCACTGCTATGCAGACGATACACAGCTGTACATTTAGATGAAACATGGTGAAGCCCCAAAATTGCCCTCCCTGGAAGCCTGTGTTTCAGACATAAGGAAGTGGATGGCGGCAAATGTTTTACTTTTAAACTCGGACAAAACAGAGATGCTAGTTCTAGGTCCCAAGAAACAAAGGTTGTAAAGTCGTCTCAAATAAAACTGTGAAGGACCTCGGCGTTACTCTGGACCCTGATCTCTCTTTTGACGAACATATCAAGACTGTTTCAAGGACAGCTTTTCTCCATCTTCGTAACATTGCAAAAATCTGTCGTGCCATCTTCACAACTTTCTTGGTGAGCTTGAACATGATAGTTTGTTGGTGATGTGGACGCCAAGGAACTTGAAACTCTCGACCCGCACCACTACAGCCTCCTCGATGTGAATGGGTTTGTGTTCGGCCCCCTTTTACCTGTAGTATGAGTTAGTGAGAGGTACCGCGAGGTGAGAGTAACTGACTACTGGACTCACTGTCAGCAAGAATACATAAGGCTAGTGTGTTTAATGGGGAAATGGAAGATCACTAAAAGTTATGTGTGGTTCCAAAACTCAAGGTGTCAGGTGATGATCACGTTTGTGTGTGTGTGTGTCTGTCTGTCTGTCTGTCTGTCTGTCTGTCTGTCTTGTGTGTGTGTTGTGTGTCTGTCTGTCTGTCTGTCTGTCTGTCTGTCTGTCTGTCTGTCTGTGTGTGTGTGTGTCTTGTGTCTTGTGTGTTGTGTGTTGTGTGTTGTGTGTTGTGTGTTGTGTGTTGTGTCTGTGTCTGTGTCTGTGTCTGTGTCTGTGTCTGTGTCTGTGTGTCTGTGTGTGTGTGTGTGTGTGTGTGTGTGTGTACCTCTGGGTATTTCTTGTGCTTCAGGTACTCGTTGATGGATGGGTGCATGTATTTGGCATATCCCTCGTTCAGACTGTAGATCTTTCCTTTGGGCTTGATCTTCACATTTTTCTCTGTCAGGATAAACTCTCCAATCGCCTGGAAACCAAACAACACAGTTAAGGACATTCACTTGTTATTTTACCGACACTGGCCTTTACCGACACTGGCCTCTGTCTCGTTGATGTCTCCTGTCCCTGTCCTCTGTCCCTGTCCTCTGTCACTGTCCTCTGTCACTGTCCTCTGTCTCTGTCACTGTCCTCTGTCCCTGTCCTCTGTCACTGTCCTCTGTCACTGTACTCTGTCACTGTACTCTGTCCCTGTCCTCTGTCCCTGTCCTCTGTCCCTGTCCTCTGTCACTGTCCTCTGTCTGTCTTTTTACTCTGTTTCTCTTCTGTCTCTGACCTCTCTGTCCCTGTCCTCTCTATGTCCTCTGTCTCTGTCCTCTCTATGTCCTCTGTCTCTGTCCTCTCTGTGTCCTCTGTCTCTGTCCTCTCTGTCCCTGTCCTCTGTCTCTGTCCTCTCTGTCTCTGTCCTCTCTATGTCCTCTGTCTCTGTCCTCTGCCTCTGTCTCTGTCCTCTGTCCTCTATCTCTGTCCTCGATAGTCTGAGTAAACGCTGTTGCTCAGGGTGGGTGGTGGATTGCCCTGCGCTAAGTAAACTCCTGTAAATGAACTTTGAATATGGGGCTATTACTTCCACAAACTCACAGGGTCCAGCATAAAGAAGTTGAGGCCCTGTCCGGTGGAGAGGGCAACCAAGGTGGCGCTACCATAGAGCGCGTATCCCGCGGCAACAATCTTGCTGCCAGGCTGCAACGCATCCTTCTCTGTGGCGTCATTCGTTGATGTCTGACAAAAATAGACATTGTATCATATTAGTGGATATTCACACTACTCTCAGGGCAAGTCTGCCGGAATTGACAATCACTGACTTTTAGTAGCAGGTTAGGAGAATTACGTTAAGGTTAGGAGAATTAGGTTAAGGTTAGGAGAATTAATGTGTCAGGTTAGGAGAATTAACGTGTCAGGTTAGGAGAATTAGGTTAAGGTTAGGAGAATTAATGTGTCAGGTTAGGAGAATTAGGTTAAGGTTAGGAGAATTAACGTGTCAGGTTAGGAGAATTAGGGTAAGGTTAGGAGAATTAATGTGTCAGGTTAGGAGAATTAATGTGTCAGGTTAGGAGAATTAGGTTAAGGTTAGGAGAATTAACGTGTCAGGTTAGGAGAATTAGGTTAAGAATATTCCTCCCTGATAGAGCTATACACACTGGATATAACATGCTAACATGGGTCATCTGAATATTCCTCCCTGATAGAGCTATACATACTGGATATAACATGCTAACATGCTAACATGGGTCATCTGAATATTCCTCCCTGATAGAGCTATACACACTGGATATAACATGCTAACATGCTAACATGGGTCATCTGAATATTCCTCCCTGATAGAGCTCTACACACTGGATATAACATGCTAACATGCTAACATGGGTCATCTGAATATTCCTCCCTGATAGAGCTATACACACTGGATATAACATGCTAACATGCTAACATGGGTCATCTGAATATTCCTCCCTGATAGAGCTCTACACACTGGATATAACATGCTAACATGCTAACATGGGTCATCTGAATATTCCTCCCTGATAGAGCTATACATACTGGATATAACATGCTAACATGGGTCATCTGAATATTCCTCCCTGATAGAGCTATACATACTGGATATAACATGCTAACATGGGTCATCTGAATATTCCTCCCTGATAGAGCTCTACACACTGGATATAACATGCTAACATGCTAACATGGGTCATCTGAATATTCCTCCCTGATAGAGCTATACACACTGGATATAACATGCTAACATGGGTCATCTGAATATTCCTCCCTGATAGAGCTATACACACTGGATATAACATGCTAACATGGGTCATCTGAATATTCCTCCCTGATAGAGCTCTACACACTGGATATAACATGCTAACATGCTAACATGGGTCATCTGAATATTCCTCCCTGATAGAGCTCTACACACTGGATATAACATGCTAACATGGGTCATCTGAATATTCCTCCCTGATAGAGCTCTACACACTGGATATAACATGCTAACATGGGTCATCTGAATATTCCTCCCTGATAGAGCTATACACACTGGATATAACATGCTAACATGGGTCATCTGAATATTCCTCCCTGATAGAGCTCTACACACTGGATATAACATGCTAACATGCTAACATGGGTCATCTGAATATTCCTCCCTGATAGAGCTATACATACTGGATATAACATGCTAACATGCTAACATGGGTCATCTGAATATTCCTCCCTGATAGAGCTATACATACTGGATATAACATGCTAACATGCTAACATGGGTCATCTGAATATTCCTCCCTGATAGAGCTATACACACTGGATATAACATGCTAACATGGGTCATCTGAATATTCCTCCCTGATAGAGCTATACACACTGGATATAACATGCTAACATGCTAACATGGGTCATCTGAATATTCCTCCCTGATAGAGCTATACACACTGGATATAACATGCTAACATGCTAACATGGGTCATCTGAATATTCCTCCCTGATAGAGCTATACACACTGGATATAACATGCTAACATGGGTCATCTGAATATTCCTCCCTGATAGAGCTATACACACTGGATATAACATGCTAACATGCTAACATGGGTCATCTGAATATTCCCCCCTGATAGAGCTATACACACTGGATATAACATGCTAACATGCTAACATGGGTCATCTGAATATTCCTCCCTGATAGAGCTCTACACACTGGATATAACATGCTAACATGGGTCATCTGAATATTCCTCCCTGATAGAGCTATACACACTGGATATAACATGCTAACATGCTAACATGGGTCATCTGAATATTCCTCCCTGATAGAGCTATACACACTGGATATAACATGCTAACATGGGTCATCTGAATATTCCTCCCTGATAGAGCTATACACACTGGATATAACATGCTAACATGGGTCATCTGAATATTCCTCCCTGATAGAGCTATACATACTGGATATAACATGCTAACATGCTAACATGGGTCATCTGAATATTCCCCCCTGATAGAGCTATACACACTGGATATAACATGCTAACATGGGTCATCTGAATATTCCTCCCTGATAGAGCTATACACACTGGATATAACATGCTAACATGCTAACATGGGTCATCTGAATATTCCTCCCTGATAGAGCTATACATACTGGATATAACATGCTAACATGCTAACATGGGTCATCTGAATATTCCCCCCTGATAGAGCTATACACACTGGATATAACATGCTAACATGGGTCATCTGAATATTCCTCCCTGATAGAGCTATACATACTGGATATAACATGCTAACATGCTAACATGGGTCATCTGAATATTCCTCCCTGATAGAGCTATACACACTGGATATAACATTCTAACATGCTAACATGGGTCATCTGAATATTCCTCCCTGATAGAGCTATACATACTGGATATAACATGCTAACATGCTAACATGGGTCATCTGAATATTCCTCCCTGATAGAGCTATACACACTGGATATAACATGCTAACATGGGTCATCTGAATATTCCTCCCTGATAGAGCTATACATACTGGATATAACATGCTAACATGCTAACATGGGTCATCTGAATATTCCTCCCTGATAGAGCTATACACACTGGATATAACATGCTAACATGGGTCATCTGAATATTCCTCCCTGATAGAGCTATACACACTGGATATAACATGCTAACATGGGTCATCTGAATATTCCTCCCTGATAGAGCTATACACACTGGATATAACATGCTAACATGCTAACATGGGTCATCTGAATATTCCTCCCTGATAGAGCTATACATACTGGATATAACATGCTAACATGGGTCATCTGAATATTCCTCCCTGATAGAGCTATACACACTGGATATAACATGCTAACATGGGTCATCTGAATATTCCTCCCTGATAGAGCTATACACACTGGATATAACATGCTAACATGCTAACATGGGTCATCTGAATATTCCTCCCTGATAGAGCTATACATACTGGATATAACATGCTAACATGGGTCATCTGAATATTCCTCCCTGATAGAGCTATACACACTGGATATAACATGCTAACATGGGTCATCTGAATATTCCTCCCTGATAGAGCTCTACACACTGGATATAACATGCTAACATGGGTCATCTGAATATTCCTCCCTGATAGAGCTATACACACTGGATATAACATGCTAACATGCTAACATGGGTCATCTGAATATTCCTCCCTGATAGAGCTATACACACTGGATATAACATGCTAACATGCTAACATGGGTCATCTGAATATTCCTCCCTGATAGAGCTATACATACTGGATATAACATGCTAACATGCTAACATGGGTCATCTGAATATTCCTCCCTGATAGAGCTATACACACTGGATATAACATGCTAACATGGGTCATCTGAATATTCCTCCCTGATAGAGCTATACATACTGGATATAACATGCTAACATGCTAACATGGGTCATCTGAATATTCCTCCCTGATAGAGCTATACACACTGGATATAACATTCTAACATGCTAACATGGGTCATCTGAATATTCCTCCCTGATAGAGCTATACATACTGGATATAACATGCTAACATGCTAACATGGGTCATCTGAATATTCCTCCCTGATAGAGCTATACACACTGGATATAACATGCTAACATGGGTCATCTGAATATTCCTCCCTGATAGAGCTATACATACTGGATATAACATGCTAACATGCTAACATGGGTCATCTGAATATTCCTCCCTGATAGAGCTATACACACTGGATATAACATGCTAACATGGGTCATCTGAATATTCCTCCCTGATAGAGCTATACACACTGGATATAACATGCTAACATGCTAACATGGGTCATCTGAATATTCCTCCCTGATAGAGCTATACACACTGGATATAACATGCTAACATGGGTCATCTGAATATTCCTCCCTGATAGAGCTATACACACTGGATATAACATGCTAACATGGGTCATCTGAATATTCCTCCCTGATAGAGCTATACACACTGGATATAACATGCTAACATGCTAACATGGGTCATCTGAATATTCCCCCCTGATAGAGCTATACACACTGGATATAACATGCTAACATGGGTCATCTGAATATTCCTCCCTGATAGAGCTATACACACTGGATATAACATGCTAACATGCTAACATGGGTCATCTGAATATTCCTCCCTGATAGAGCTATACACACTGGATATAACATGCTAACATGCTAACATGGGTCATCTGAATATTCCCCCCTGATAGAGCTATACACACTGGATATAACATGCTAACATGGGTCATCTGAATATTCCTCCCTGATAGAGCTATACACACTGGATATAACATGCTAACATGCTAACATGGGTCATCTGAATATTCCCCCCTGATAGAGCTATACACACTGGATATAACATGCTAACATGGGTCATCTGAATATTCCTCCCTGATAGAGCTATACACACTGGATATAACATGCTAACATGCTAACATGGGTCATCTGAATATTCCCCCCTGATAGAGCTATACACACTGGATATAACATGCTAACATGGGTCATCTGAATATTCCTCCCTGATAGAGCTATACACACTGGATATAACATGCTAACATGCTAACATGGTTAAGCTGAATATCCCCCTGGATAGAACATGCTAACATGCTAACATGGTTAAGCTGAATATCCCCCTGGATGGAACATGCTAACATACTAACATGGTTAAGCTGAATATCCCCCTGGATATAACATGCTAACATGCTAACATGGTTAAGCTGAATATCCCCCTGGATAGAACATGCTAACATGGTTAAGCTGAATATCCCCCTGGATAGAACATGCTAACATGCTAACATGGTTAAGCTGAATATCCCCCTGGATAGAACATGCTAACATGGTTAAGCTGAATATCCCCCTGGATAGAACATGCTAACATGGTTAAGCTGAATATCCCCCTGGATAGAACATGCTAACATGGTTAAGCTGAATATCCCCCTGGATATAACATGCTAACATGGTTAAGCTGAATATCCCCCTGGATAGAACATGCTAACATGCTAACATGGTTAAGCTGAATATCCCCCTGGATAGAACATGCTAACATGCTAACATGGTTAAGCTGAATATCCCCCTGGATATAACATACTAACATGGTTAAGCTGAATATCCCCCTGGATAGAACATGCTAACATGGTTAAGCTGAATATCCCCCTGGATAGAACATGCTAACATGCTAACATGGTTAAGCTGAATATCCCCCTGGATAGAACATGCTAACATGCTAACATGGTTAAGCTGAATATCCCCCTGGATATAACATGCTAACATGCTAACATGGTTAAGCTGAATATCCCCCTGGATATAACATGCTAACATGGTTAAGCTGAATATCCCCCTGGATATAACATGCTAACATGCTAACATGGTTAAGCTGAATATCCCCCTGGATAGAACATGCTAACATGCTAACATGGTTAAGCTGAATATCCCCCTGGATGGAACATGCTAACATACTAACATGGTTAAGCTGAATATCCCCCTGGATAGAACATGCTAACATGCTAACATGGTTAAGTTGAATATCCCCCTGGATAGAACATGCTAACATGGTTAAGCTGAATATCCCCCTGGATAGAACATGCTAACATGCTAACATGGTTAAGCTGAATATCCCCCTGGATAGAACATGCTAACATGGTTAAGCTGAATATCCCCCTGGATAGAACATGCTAACATGCTAACATGGTTAAGCTGAATATCCCCCTGGATAGAACATGCTAACATGCTAACATGGTTAAGCTGAATATCCCCCTGGATATAACATACTAACATGGTTAAGCTGAATATCCCCCTGGATAGAACATGCTAACATGGTTAAGCTGAATATCCCCCTGGATAGAACATGCTAACATGCTAACATGGTTAAGCTGAATATCCCCCTGGATAGAACATGCTAACATGCTAACATGGTTAAGCTGAATATCCCCCTGGATAGAACATGCTAACATGCTAACATGGTTAAGCTGAATATCCCCCTGGATAGAACATGCTAACATGCTAACATGGTTAAGCTGAATATCCCCCTGGATAGAACATGCTAACATGCTAACATGGTTAAGCTGAATATCCCCCTGGATAGAACATGCTAACATGCTAACATGGTTAAACTGAATATCCCCCTGGATAGAACATGCTAACATGCTAACATGGTTAAGCTGAATATCCCCCTGGATAGAACATGCTAACATGCTAACATGGTTAAGCTGAATATCCCCCTGGATATAACATGCTAACATGCTAACATGGTTAAGCTGAATATCCCCCTGGATATAACATGCTAACATGGTTAAGCTGAATATCCCCCTGGATATAACATGCTAACATGCTAACATGGTTAAGCTGAATATCCCCCTGGATAGAACATGCTAACATGCTAACATGGTTAAGCTGAATATCCCCCTGGATGGAACATGCTAACATACTAACATGGTTAAGCTGAATATCCCCCTGGATAGAACATGCTAACATGCTAACATGGTTAAGTTGAATATCCCCCTGGATAGAACATGCTAACATGGTTAAGCTGAATATCCCCCTGGATAGAACATGCTAACATGCTAACATGGTTAAGCTGAATATCCCCCTGGATAGAACATGCTAACATGGTTAAGCTGAATATCCCCCTGGATAGAACATGCTAACATGCTAACATGGTTAAGCTGAATATCCCCCTGGATAGAACATGCTAACATGCTAACATGGTTAAGCTGAATATCCCCCTGGATATAACATACTAACATGGTTAAGCTGAATATCCCCCTGGATAGAACATGCTAACATGGTTAAGCTGAATATCCCCCTGGATAGAACATGCTAACATGCTAACATGGTTAAGCTGAATATCCCCCTGGATAGAACATGCTAACATGCTAACATGGTTAAGCTGAATATCCCCCTGGATAGAACATGCTAACATGCTAACATGGTTAAGCTGAATATCCCCCTGGATAGAACATGCTAACATGCTAACATGGTTAAACTGAATATCCCCCTGGATAGAACATGCTAACATGCTAACATGGTTAAGCTGAATATCCCCCTGGATAGAACATGCTAACATGGTTAAGCTGAATATCCCCCTGGATATAACATGCTAACATGCTAACATGGTTAAGCTGAATATCCCCCTGGATAGAACATGCTAACATGCTAACATGGTTAAGCTGAATATCACATGCTAACTTGAGTCAGTGAAATATAATCTACTACTACCATAAAATAAAGTATTTGGGTAAATGTTGAGCGTGATATGATTGTTGCATGTCAGATCTGTGGGACAACAGCACCCTCTATTGTTGGCTATTGTAACTGCAGTCTTCTAAGCCTGCCGGAGCTGGAGCATGGACGGATCCTTCATCTGTTGTGGCTCCTTCATCTCAACCACAGCTTGGACTGAATTTCTCTGTCAATTATTCATGTCTTACTTCTACGTGTCCTATATGATACTAAGAATCATGTAGTTAGTGTCTAATGTCTAAAGAATGTGTCAATCCTCGTGTCTAATGTCTTGTCTCACCCTGATCTGTTTCACCTGTCTTGTGCTTGTCTCCACCCCCCTCCAGGTGTCTCCCATTTGTCCACATGATCTCCTGTGTATTAATACCTACGTTTTTTGTTTGTCTGTTCCAAGTTCGTCTTGTCCCGCCAAGTCCTACCAGCGTCCTTCCCTTCCCTTCCTTCCCTTCCCTTCCCTCCCTCCCTTGTCCCGCCAAGTCCTACCAGCGTGTAAGTTCTGACCTTTCTGCCTGTTCTGATCCTGATCCTGCCTGACTCTGATTTGGATTACGCCCCTTTGCCTGTCTTGACTTGCCTGCCCCTTGTACTATTATAAACTCTGAGACTCGTACTATCCACCTCCTGTGTCTGCATCTGAGTCTTAGCCTGAGTCCTAAAGAACGTGTCCATGCTAGTGTCTAATGTCTAAGGAATGTGTCAATCCTAGCTTTAACAGTTCCATAAATTATTTCCATAGCTTAGCTGGTGCATATGATCAGGCTGGCGATCAGTGGGGCAGTTACCTCGTCAATCTGGAGAGGCACATGGAGAGAGGCACAAAGACACACGTCAGAGAACAGACACAGACCGAGTGCATATGAACAGCAACAGATTTACCCATACTAAATTGCCACAGCATGAATTGAACGTCACAATTACACTACACTTCTGTTAGGCATATCTGTTTCTACACTTCTGCTACTCGGCGTACACATCACGGACAAACTGAAATGGTCCACCCACACAGACAGCGTGGTGAAGCAGACGCAACAGCGCCTCTTCAACCTCAGGAGGCTGAAGAAATTTGGCTTGTCACCTAAAACCCTCACAAACTTCTACAGATGCACAATTGAGAGCATTCTGTCGGGCTGTATCACAGTCTGGTATGGCAATTGCACCGCCCACAACCGCAAGGCTCTCCAGAGGGTGGTGAGGTCTGCACAACGCATCACCGGAGGAAAACTACCTGCCCTCCAGGACACCTACACCACCCGATGTCACAGGAAGGCCATAAAGATCATCAAGGACAACAACCATCCGAGCCACTGCCTGTTCACCCCGCTATCATCCAGAAGGCGAGGTCAGTACAGGTGCATCAAAGCAGGGACCGAGAGACTGAAAAACAGCTTCTATCTCAAAGCCATCAGACTGTTAAATAGCCATCACTAGCACAGAGAGGCTGCTGCCTACACACAGACTTGAAATCATTGTCCACTCTAACAAATGGACCACTAGTCACTTTATTAATGCCACTTTAATAATGATTAATAATGATCACTTTAATAATTACATATCTTGCACTACTCATCCCAGATGTATATACTGTATGTTATACCATCTATTGCATCTCATCTATGCTGCTAGGTCAGGGCCCATCCATATGTGTATATGTACATATTCTTATTCCATCTCTTTACACTTGTGTGTATTAGGTAGTTGTTGTGGAATTGTTAGATTACTTGTTAGAATATTACTGCACTTGTCGGAACTAGAAGCACAAGCATTTCGCTACACTCGCATTAACATCTGCTAACCATGTGTATGTGACCATTAACATCTGCTAACCATGTGTATGTGACCAATAACATCTGCTAACCATGTGACCAATAACATCTGCTAACCATGTGACCAATAACATCTGCTAACCATGTGTATGTGACCATTAACATCTGCTAACCATGTGACCAATAACATCTGCTAACCATGTGACCAATAACATCTGCTAACCATGTGACCAATAACATCTGCTAACCATGTGTATGTGACCAATAACATCTGCTAACCATGTGTATGTGACCAATAACATCTGTTAACCATGTGACCAATAACATCTGCTAACCATGTGACCAATAACATCTGCTAACCATGTGTATGTGACCATTAACATCTGCTAACCATGTGTATGTGACCAATAACATCTGCTAACCATGTGACCAATAACATCTGCTAACCATGTGACCAATAACATCTGCTAACCATGTGACCAATAACATCTGCTAACCATGTGTATGTGACCATTAACATCTGCTAACCATGTGACCAATAACATCTGCTAACCATGTGACCAATAACATCTGCTAACCATGTGTATGTGGCCATTAACATCTGCTAACCATGTGACCAATAACATCTGCTAACCATGTGTATGTGACCAATAACATCTGCTAACCATGTGACCAATACCATCTGATAACCATGTGTATGTGACCAATAACATCTGCTAACCATGTGACCAATAACATCTGCTAACCATGTGTATGTGACCAATAACATCTGCTAACCATGTGACCAATACCATCTGATAACCATGTGTATGTGACCATTAACATCTGCTAACCATGTGACCAATAACATCTGCTAACCATGTGTATGTGACCAATAACATCTGCTAACCATGTGACCAATAACATCTGCTAACCATGTGTATGTGACCAATAACATCTGCCAACCATGTGACCAATAACATCTGCTAACCATGTGTATGTGACCAATAACATCTGCTAACCATGTGACCAATAACATCTGCTAACCATGTGACCAATAACATCTGCTAACCATGTGTATGTGACCAATAACATCTGCTAACCATGTGTATGTGACCAATAACATCTGCTAACCATGTGTATGTGACCAATAACATCTGCTAACCATGTGACCAATAACATCTGCTAACCATGTGTATGTGACCAATAACATCTGCTAACCATGTGTATGTGGCCAATAACATCTGATAACCAGGTGTGTGTAACCAGTAACATCTGCTAACCATGTGACCAATAACATCTGCTAACCATGTGACCAATACCATCTGCTAACCATGTGTATGTGGCCAATAACATCTGTTAACCAGGTGTGTGTAACCAGTAACATCTGCTAACCATGTGACCAATAACATCTGCTAACCATGTGACCAATACCATCTGCTAACCATGTGTATGTGGCCAATAACATCTGTTAACCAGGTGTGTGTAACCAATACCATCTGCTAACCATGTGTATGTGGCCAATAACATCTGTTAACCATGTGTATGTGACCATTAACATCTGCTAACCATGTGTATGTGACCATTAACATCTGCTAACCATGTGACCAATAACATCTGCTAACCACGTGTGTGTGACCTATGAGATTTGTTTTGATCTGTTTCTACACTTCTGTCAGGTATATATGTTACTTAAAAAGTATTTCCATACTGTACAGTTGAACACACAATGTCTAAAAAAGATTTCACGTGTTGACATGCTGTGCAGTGTACTACAGACACACTCACCCTTTTGTAG